>NW_026852511.1:0-77642 GCF_026571515.1 Ruditapes philippinarum
ATTTTTAAAGACATAACCATTTATAGATTTTAGGGACATTTTCAAAATAAGTTTTGACTGAAAACTGAACAGTGCAGAATATGATTTGATGGCACAGTAACGACGATTGATCTAGGTATGTACTGGTCTCTCATGTGTGGTATCTGCAAGCAGAAAGTTAAAGGTTAAAGGAATGCTATTATGAGTAATCAGTGTTGCGAAACAATGAAGTGATATTGATATCAAAGTCCATATTTAGACATCCTTTTTAACATAGAAGCGGACATTTTTTAACCTGTGAAACAATTTAAGGATTTTGTAAGGTACAGTATTTTTAAACAATTTATTTAAAAACTGAAATATTGAATTAGATATACAATGCTTTGCTGTTGTTACTTTAAAAGCAAGTTTTGCTTCTTTAAAATAATGTGAGCAAGTTTTGACAGTACAATTTATTTCAACATCTTTGATATGAAAAAAAACATTTACGATCGTATTGATTGGCATAAAATGTTTATAATGAACTTGCACACATCATACATAATCTGCAGGCCAATGTTGTACAAGCCCACATTGGACTGGATCAGTTTAAGCAATGACCGGGTAACTAAAATGTGCCGTTTTAAACTTTTTATCTGTACATCTCATCTTTTAATTAACTCATAGTTTGAGATTTCTCACAAATACATTTTTATATAATGAACATTTCTTCTTTTATTTGTTTGTACAAACTTTCTCAAAGTATGATGGTAGGTGAGTAGGTAGGTAGACACAACACAGCACAACACAACACAAATTTCAATACTGCTTCGTTATTGCAGTATATGTTACCAAATGGTAAACAATGCAGACACTGTAGATTCTTTATTTTGGTAGTATTTAAATAAATATCCCTTTAGTTGGAAAATGTCACATCCCCGGGGTGTTTATTAGAGGATATACTTACCTACCTATCCTCTTCATGCCAGGTGGCACATAAGGCTGAAGTTGGTTTGTGTCTGGTTTGCAGTTTCCGTAACTTAAGTTGTTTTTACAGGGTGAAGCAGTTAACACCACGCATAACCTCCACACTGTTGGGCCGGGTTTTCTTTCAGGGTTTTCCTTCCCTTAGATGGCCGTAGTTCCCACTACGATAACATCCATCTCCCCAGATTTTCTGTTTGGATTTTCTTCCATAGCCTTTTACTTTCCCAAGTCATCTACAAGGCAGTGGGGCTATTTGACCCATAGTTGGGGTAAGAATGATGAGTGCTAGGGCATATCCACACGCCGGTGGGCCTACACACTGCATCTCTGGGGCCCTTTCTGCTCCGAGATTTCCTTCAATTTAGCCTGAGACACTAAGGCTGAGTTACCGTGCATTTCGACTAGGAGACATTGAAGGAGTCTTGGTAGTGTAGAGGCTATGTACTGGCAGGAAAATATTAACGCACTCGACTCTCCTTTTCACCTACAAGTAGGTTAGCCAGCGACAACAAAGATCTAGAGACGTTCGATCCATGCCGTACTAGACGCATATCACTAGCCTGTGGTGTTACCACCACCGATGCACATTAGAGGATATATAGTATTATTAATCGAAACATCAATGACAGTTAAAAATGTTCTATGCATTACAGATAATAAAATTATTAGCTTTGAACATCTCTGTGTATAATGCTCATTTCTACACAATATACACCTATTTTGCCGATCAAAGAGATTTTGTAATGAAGATATCCTGAAAACATGCCTTTTTTACAGCTGCTACATATAAATCATTTTAAATTTTATCATTTAAAACACAGCATGGATCTCAAAACTCAAAGAAACTATATGTACATTTTGTATATTATTCTTGTCATGTGATGAGCTATACAGCAAGGTTTTGAAAGGGTGGTGGTTCTACTCTTGTCTTGCAAAGATGGACGTTGATTTTGTTCTTGTATGGTAAAGCTGGAGGTTTTCCATGTGATATAAACCATTATGATATGATTTCAACTCACTCCATTGATATTATCACAGGCTAGCAAATGTTTGCATTTCCAAATAGTTTCTTATGGTTGCTGACATGTGCCATACGTGTTTTCGTCCAGCGACCCCGCCAAGCGAAAGTCGGGAATTAACAAGTTAAAATGGCGATGGCTCGAAGCAAAAACACGCTAATTAGCGGGTGCGCGAGGTGAAGTTAAAAAGATAAACTTCGCCCCGCGCTCCCGCTAATTAGTACGTTTTCGTCCCGCCACCCCGCCAAGTTTATTGCGGGGGCACGGAGGGAAAAGAAGCTAATTAGCCAGTCCGCGGCGCTACGTTAATAAGTTAATAAATAAAACGTCAACCCACAGGGGCGCAGAGCGAGATATAACAATTTAAAAGGCGCGGTCGCAGGTCGAAAACAAGGAAATTAGCGGGGTCCCGGGGAGAAGTTTAATAAATAAAACTTTGCCCCGGCCCCCACTAATTAGCGTGTTTTCGACTCAGAACCCTGTCGAGCGAAAACTCGAAAATTATCAAGTTAAAATGGAAGAAACGCATAGCGAGGGCGCTTATAAGCGTGTTTTCGCTCTGCGCCCACCTCCCTGGTTTAATTCTTTAATCTTGCTTCGCTTTCCCAATGGGGAGCAGTTTTATTTATTAAATTCGGCTCGCCTCCGCTAAAAAGCATGTTTTCGCTCCGCGCCCCCGCCATTTTAACTTGTTTATTCTGGACTTTTCGCTTGGCGGGGTCGCGGGGCGAAAATACGAATGACACAAATCAGCCACCATAGTTTCTTGTTTTTGTTCTTGACATACTAGTATCAAGAAACAAATATACAAATACTTAACTTGTTTATGCTACATTTAGGTAAAACATGGCAGTCCCAGGAAAGAAAGGATCAAAACAGTTTTCATCATCGACAACATCCATGGCATCAGATGAAGATCTTCAAGTGTACTGCCAGCCTTGTGATGAGGAAGGAACCCGACTCCCTGCCCATGGTTTCTGCACTGATTGCAAGGAACACCTTTGCAAGACATGTTTTGCAGTCCACAAAAAACTTAAATCTACCAAACATCATACAGTTCTAGACGCTTCAATTATGCCTAAAGCTTTGCAGCAACCCTCAACATCCATTCATACAAGCCAGTCTGATGATCTTACAACACCCTGTTGTAAACATCCACAAGAAATTATCAAGTTCTACTGCAATGACCATAAAAAATTACTTTGCAGTGTTTGTGTTACCCTTGAACACCAAGGCACTATCTGCAAAGTTGATTATATACCTGATATTTCTGGTAATATAATAGACAGCAAAGAATATCAAGTTATCTTAAAAGCACTAAATTCCACTTTTGATCATTATCAACAGACGGTAAAAGATGTCAAGGAAATGACGGCGAAATCCAACAGATCACTTAAAGATGCACTAGAAGATATTAAAAAGTTTCGGAAAGAAATTAACCAGAGACTTGATAAACTGGAGAGACATATTGTTCATTTAGTCAAGGTCACAGAACAAGAAAATAACTCAAATATCACATCAGTAGAAACAGCGTGTGAAGAAATTACCAAACCTTGGAAGATCTCTTCAGAAAAAATCAACCAGCTCAACACATCAAAACAAGCTAATGCACTCTTTATGGAGCTTAAGCTTGCAGAAAAAATGATGGAAGATGTTGAGAAAACTGCACCACAGCTTTCAACATATGATGTCAAAGAGCACCATTTTGAAGCAAATGAAACAATATTAACCAAGCTCAAAACAGAGAGGTCATTAGGTACATTGACACAGAAAACATTAAATAAAGAATGTCAACCTGTACAAATAAAGTCTAGACAATCTTCACATGAGGGAGAAATCTGTGTGAGGACATCAAAAGATCAATACAGCTGCTATATAACAGGAATGATTTTGCTGACTCCTGATCTTCTTATCATCACTGACTACCATAACAATGCTGTAAAGATGGTGGATACCAGCAGTCAATCTGTGTCTGATCAACTACAACTAGATGATAAACCATGGGATATCACCACAGTAGCCAGTACTGAACTTGCTGTCACACTTCCTGACATACAAACAATACAATTTATATCAATCTCATCAAACACACTCAAAATGAGACACACTGTGAAGGTTGGTGGGAAATGTTATGGTATAAGCTGTTATCAAGGTAAACTTGTTGTGTCATTCTACAATCCTGCAAAACTTCAGATCCTTGATATGAATGGCACTATACTGACAACAATTGATGGAAAAAATATTTTCAAAGATCCAGAGTATATCACATGTAACAGAAGTTCTATCTATGTATCTGACTGGAAGATGAAGACAGTAACAAGATTAAACTGGCAAGGTGATGTGATAGGTAGTTATAGTGGTATGAGTAAGTCTAGGGGAATGTCACTGTCAGATGATGGTACTGTCTTTGTGTGTGATAATGAGAGAAATGTTATAGAAGAGATATCAGAAGACTGTTCTACAGGAAAAGTTGTGTTGGAGAATCTGAATGATCCCTATACTGTTTGTTGGTGTGGTGAAACAAAGAAGCTGTATTACAGTTGTAACACAGTTATGAAAAAGATGCCAACTTTCTATACATTTATAAACTGTCATAAAACTTACACCAAGGTATTATATGAAAGGTGAAAAATCATGTTGTCCTGTAAAGTTTGCATTCAAGCTGCTGAAAACAGCCAATATGCATTTACCTTTTTCTACAAAAAGAAAAACTAAACTTGCAAACACTAAGCCATACACACTGAGTGAAAACAATGATTATTATCCTTCATATATCAAGAAAAATGTGTAGAACATGTCTCAAAACTGTAAATATGAAAGTGACAGATATTCCAAAATCACATTTGTATGGCAATTTGTATAATATTTCATATTTTAGTGCCATTTACACTGTAAATATGTAAATGTGTTTTATTTCATTCTTCTTTATTAAGTACATGTTGATTATTATTATTATTATTATTATAAATTTCATGCTGTTTTTTGTTGTTGTTTTTTTTATTGTTTTTTTTATATTAAAAAAATGTATTTATATATTTCCTCATCAAAATGCTTTATTTAAACTGTTCTTATTATTTAAGCATTTAGTCATTTTGTAAGACGTAAGTAATATTCATTCTTTAAATACTTAATTTTGATAAAAATGCATTTGTAAATACTTTATGAAATAAGTATCAAGTGACAATAAAAAAACAACATTAAAACTATATTAATCTGACTAAACTGCGGTAACTTTTGAGAAGATTTACATTTGAAATAAGCTATTTTGACACGTTTGAAAAAAGCTATTTTGACAATATTTGAACTTATTTTGGCATATTTTTGAGTGAAGTAAATTCATGTAGATATACATTCATTATTTGGTGTCCTTTCACACAGAAATGAGTTGTTATCTTTTGTACGTACCATAGAATTAAACAAATATTACCCATTTTATAAAAATGTATTATTTAAAGGCCCATTCAAACTCAGAAATGCTTTCATTTGTATTCTTCAAAAGCTTTATAATTTTGGTGTACTTTCATAGTATTCAAAATGTAATTCATCGGCCAATTACCTAAAACATCTTTTTTCATCTCTTGCTTTCTGACAACAAGAACAGCTAAAGTGATTTAGTGTTTTGTATGGAAGTCAAAATACATGAAGTTCTTTGGTTACATACAGCTACTTTTATCAAAAATTATTTCACTTTTTTTTCTCTGTTTTCTTCTAATATTCTCTAAAACCAATATATAAGTAATATGAAATCCATGTTTGACCTATCTTAAAAGGAACTATGTGTTCACCTTAATAAATGTTTTGTAAAATAATGAGATGATCTGATTATTAATAATATATTAATAATGATAGATTTTTAGTTAATTATTAATAATCTGTCATCATTTAAATAATGATCAAGCTCTGTTTATTGGATGAATGCAGCTAAAGTACAGCAAAACTTTCGATTAGACTCAAGTTCGTGATCTGTTTGCGTTTTTGCTTAGTCCATATTCAATTAAAAGCAAATGATAACAAAAAAGCGTCACAAATTAAAATTTGCATTCAAAATCCTACTAAAAATAGCAATAATAATATTTTGCTTTAGAACGTTTTAATTTGTTAACAAAATACATGCAATATTTATGTTTCTTAAATAGCAGAGATATTCTATGTTTCAAATGTTTCAAGAACCAACCACAACATTATGGAAACAACCTAACTTAAATGTTTATAAATTTTATAAAAAGAAACATTTTTATTAGATTTAGATTTATAACCTTTTTCAATTTTTTGCGTGGATTTGTGTTCATAAATGGTTATAAATCTGTTCTCTATTTTTGTTCAGCTAGGGTCTATTTTTGTTCAGCTAGGGAATTATATATCGGATTTGTTTTCAGATGAAAAAAACCAACATTGTAAAATTGATGCTAATTTTAAAAATCTATTATCTTGTACAGTTAATTGTTATGTATTAACTCGTATTTTTGAGTACTTATATCTGATGACTGTATATTCTCTGAATTTTGCCAAAACAAGCCATTGACAAGTGTGAACAATGCCCGACGTTTTCGTATTTCGAAAGTCAAACACATTGAGGGAAGAATATTGTAGGAAGAATTGTTCAAGGAAGCATAATGTCTTGTATAAAATAAGAATTCTATATTTAAGAAAAGGTTATTTATCCTTAAATTATTCTACATGTTGATGTTGTTATAAAATATGTTTAGACTCAGTATGTTTCACATTTTTCAAACAATATTCATTATTCATAATTAAGTTATGACTATTAAAGCAGCACGCCTCCAGATTCATGGTTATTTTCAGTAAATTATTTTGAGATTAACAAATAAAGCAATTTATTGGAAATGTATTTAAAAGTAAATTATTTTGAGATTAACAAATAAAGCAATTTACATATTGCAATCGGAACTTATAATCCAAGAAAATTACCAAAAAGTGGTCAACATATGCAAAAACAGTCCTTACTGCGTTAGTAACGCAGTAGAAATATGGTGATAAAATACTGCAAAAGCAGTCTTAAACCACATATAACATGTAAAATATCCATTGGATCTTTAATTTTTCTTATCTTTCTTTAAATTCTAGTACATTTTTCTCAATATCGTTTTTCTAGAAATGTTTTGGCTCATCTGGAGGTGTGCAGCTTTAAAGCTAAATTTAATAATTTGACCTTGATGATCAAGGTGGTTCAAAGGTCAAGGACACATTTAAGTAAATCATAATGTCAGTTGTGTCATAAGTAATCTTTTGTCTAAAAATGAAGCAAATATATTAACTTAGCAAAATGCAATGATTTTACTTTGTATGAATACGGTATGTTTCATTTACAGGTCGAGGTCATTTATTCGTTAAAGTATGAATCAAGTCCGTAAATTAAGTTATGGCAATTTCTGATGAATTTCATACATTGATAATCAATTTCATTTGAAGGACAAGGATTTATTTACAGAATTCAACATGTTGGTTTTATCATATTCTTATTTTTATAACTTTTGATTTTGATTTGGATCTATTATTTGGTCCGAATTACTCTCCTAAGGAATATTGAAATTACAAAAACAAAAATAACCGCCAGAATTTTTTAAAATATAACTGTTAAAACCAATTCTCCTAAAATGTGTTAAAACTGAAATGCTTATTTTTTTCCACCTAGATGTATATATTTTTTCGGGATTATGGTGTTTAAAGCAATGAATTAATTAAAACCAGTATATGTCAGATCTTATCCTGTTACTTCAGAATAAAACGTATTTACTAAGATCATCGCAGAATTAAAAACTCAATGCATAAACGACCTAAAACAAATCATTTGAAACATACTTATTATTATGCTTGTATGAAGTTCGAGAACAAATAAGAAATTTTTCAAGTCTACAATTGTTAAAAATAAAATATTGCATTATATATGTTTTCTTTGACGCTTTGATGTATTGTCTTAATAAGCTATACTTGTTAAATAAAGAGTATTATTATCATTTTTATTCTTATTTAAGCAAATTATTGCAAAGTCAAGCAAAATTAAAGAATTCTAACAAAAGCTGGTTTGTCGCCAAATGTTCTTCACTGTGTTAAGATCAACTCACTATAGAAAATTATGTGACATGTAAATGTTCAGCTTTATGTATGGTGGCTGATTTGTGCCATTCGTGTTTTCGCCCCGCGACCCCGCTAAGCGAAAAGTCGAGAATAACAAGTTAAAACGGCAGGGGTGCTGAACTTTTTGTACTGTTAAACAGTCACAATTGTCAAAAACTTCAAAGTCACTTGTCACTCGACATTTTGTAAATTTAACACAAAGGAATAACACATACCACAAGACTTTTATGCAAGTTTCATGTAATTTATTTACGAGAATAAACATGAGATTTTATCACATACAACAGCTCACAGGAATCATGCGAAGTAAATGAATGTAGCTGACTATAAGATATATGCAAGGCTTACTTTTACAAAGATTATCTTTCAACATATTTTAAACTCTTGTCTTTATAGACAGTACAGGAAAAAACAAAGTGTATATGAAGTGATGGGTTGTTAAAGAAATTTGTTGACAAATTCTGGATAAACAAAGCATGAATTTATGAAAATCAAGTTTCTAAAATGGAATAATTTAGATAAACCAATGAAAAAAATATGTGAAATAAAGGAAAGTTCTTGATCAAAATAGCTTGATAAATCTATCACTTTAAAAGCAACCCAGAATTAAGTAAATGAACACAAAAGAATATGTTAACTAAGTCTTAGTCATAATTAACATAGATTAAGAAGAAAATCTAGTTTAAAAATGATGAAGTAATTAACGGTGATCAAAACTTCATGACAAAATAACATTAATTTACTTAAGTATTATTTCAGGTGATGGAAAAAAATGAACCACTGCAATAACCTTTTCAGATATGTTTGTACGAGGGTTGTCCAAAAAATTTGTGCACTGCAGTTATTGTCGTGAGAGTTATCGATAGAAAACATGAATTATATATCACTTGAAGGTATAAAATTAAAAGGGCACGCGGGACAAGTTCAGTGTCACAAAGGCTGGTTTTTAAATTCTGGTTTAAAATTGCACAAACGCTCTGTAGAGGGACGAGAGTTGGTAGCCGATGACAACCGGTCAGGCAGACGTCCGGCTGTAATGCCGGTTGGGATGTCCAATATATTCGTGCATTGGTGGAATATGTTACATGGACGTTGCATAAGAACAATAAAAACTACAAATTTCTTTGCATCAATCATTCCTCTATTTACAGTAAACAAATAATAACATAAAAAGCAAATGCCACTTTACAAGCAACAAACAATTAATACAATTACAGTAATGAACTAACCCAATTCTTTTTCGTGCGCCGGTATTACTTTACTAAGTATATGTTAGTGTTCATCCGTGCTGTTCTACAGAAATTAGAAACTTCGACGGGAGCGATAGCGACAGGAGAATGTTTCTAATTTCTGTAGAACAGCACGGATGAATACTAACATATTTAGTGTCAAACTTTATTTGGCCTCATTATCATTCACTTTATTACGTCACTATGCGGTTTTATGAAGTACTATGAAAAAAAGAAGTCGACTATGGACGTAATTCGATATAGTATCGACTTTTGTACTTCTATGAAAATTAACGCACAAAATTTTGAAGAAGTACAGCGTTTTCATTGGATGACAAATAAAGTTGGACACTAAGGTAACTTAATGACCATTCTTTATCACGACACGCCGGTTACTCGGCTTTTTCTTTTGTTTTTTTATTTGAGATGGATTTTCCCTTCAAGTGATATATAATTCATATTTTTCTATCAATAACTCTCACAACAATAAATGCAGTGCATGAATTTTTTGGACAACCCTCGTAACTAATACATAATGATCAGAGGTTAACAAAACAATGTAATAATTATAACAAGAGCTGTCGGTAGGACAGCAACGCTCGACTATTCTTAGTGCTTGATAGTAAAAAAAATGCTTGATAGAGTTACCTCCTCCTGTCTACAGGTTGGGGTCATGATGGTGAACAAGTGTGCAAAGTTTCAAAGCCATATGTCAATGGACTTTGAAAATATTTGAACTATTACAAAAACTTTAACGTAAATTCTAAGTCGAAAAAGGGGCATAATTCTGTCAAAATGCTTGATAGAGTTACCTCCTCCTGTCTACAGGTTGGGGTCATGATGTTGAACAAGTGTGCAAAGTTTCAAAGCCATATGTCAATGGACTTTGAAAATATTTGAACTATTACAAAAACTTTAACGTAAATTCTAAGTCGAAAAAGGAGCATAATTCTGTCAAAATGCTTGATAGAGTTACCTCCTCTTGTCTACAAGTTGGGGTCATGATGGTGAACAAGTGTGCAAAGTTTCAAAGCCATATGTCAATGGACTTTGAAAATATTTGAACTATTACAAAAACTTTAACGTAAATTCTAAGTCGAAAAAGGAGCATAATTCTGTCAAAATGCTTGATAGAGTTACCTCCTCCTGTCTACAAGTTGGGGTCATGATGGTGAACAAGTGTGCAAAGTTTCAAAGCCATATGTCAATGGACTTTGAAAATATTTGAACTATTACAAAAACTTTAACGTAAATTCTAAGTCGAAAAAGGGGCATAATTCTGTCAAAATGCTTGATAGAGTTACCTCCTCTTGTCTACAGGTTGGGGTCATGATGGTGAACAAGTGTGCAAAGTTTCAAAGCTATATGTCAATGGACTTTGAAAATATTTGAACTATTACAAAAACTTTAACGTAAATTCTAAGTCGAAAAAGGGGCATAATTCTGTCAAAATGCTTGATAGAGTTACCTCCTCTTGTCTACAAGTTGGGGTCATGATGGTGAACAAGTGTGCAAAGTTTCAAAGCCATATGTCTATGGACTTTGAAAATATTTGAACTATTACAAAAACTTTAACATAAGTGGTTACGCCGACGCCGACGCTCGGGTGACTGCAATAGCTCTACTTATTCTTATCGAATAGTCGAGCTAAAAATGAATAAGATATATATTAAATTAAATTTCACAAATAACTAATACTAAAGGAGTATGAATAACTTTGTCAACTCCGAACTAAGATATTTATTACATTTCAAGTCTTATGTATAACAATATGGAATAAGGGAGATCACTCAAATTCAGTGAAACAAAATTATTTGATAATTGCAGACTTGGTTTGATATTATCTGTTCATAAGCTTGCATTAATTTCACAACCTCAAGGACTGGTTCTTTATAAAAAAAACATTAATTTACAAATATGGTAGCATTATAATAAATCATTATATAGTGTCATAAAAAATCTGATAAATGAAAAATCACTTGTACGAAAACAGTTAGTTTTATAATGCGCAAATTCTGTTTAACTTATTCTATCAAAGAAAAATTTAGACAGATGTTTTGCTATTCTTGATTATTTATTATATCTTATTTAAATTTTTACTATGAATTATAATAACCAAAGTGCCACATGGCAACCCTTAACCTTCAGAATTTTGAAATTGGTCATGTTATAGCATAAAATGTATTCAACAAAACCACTAATCTTGACGTTAGCCCCCTCTTTAACTGAAATTCTTTGAACCTACATCCCTAATTTTCACACATAAAACATATTTTACTTTAACAAAAAAAAAGTGTAAATGAAGAAACAGAATCTGGTCACACAGAGAAAATCTAGCAGTTCATTTAATACATGTGTACAACTCATTCATAATTTCTTCTGCACTTATCTTACAAATAATTATATTCTAACATGCACATTTCTACTTAAAGAGCTTTATTCAGTTCAACATTTTCATACGGAAGACATAACCAAGCAACATCTAAATGAAACCTTACTATTTTTTCATGTCGAATAAATTCTTCATGATGGTGTAGTACTTCCTCTTTTTATCACAGCTTCAAACGAAAACAGACAAAACTGTACATTAACTGTATATTTCATAAAACAGAATACAGTCAACTCCGCTTATAACGAACTCAATGGGACATTTAAATATCGTTCGCTATATCCAAAGTTCGCTATAAGCGAAGTAGCAACAACTTGCTGACTTGTTTAGGTGGGCGAATTTGCCGTGAAAAAGGCATACCTGTCGCTGGTTACCGGTTTAATCTGTATTTTAGGCAGCGGTAATTTAATGCGGGTCATTTAATTAAACAATGTATTATGAACATGGTGCATGTATTTAGACATGTAGTACTTGGCTATAAAGTGCTTACCATTTGTATTATTTTACTATTTGTTTGTTGTTGTTTGTTTAATATTGCAAACAAAAGATCTGTAATTTTGGTTATTATCGGGTATTTACAGCAATTTATCAACTGATGGTGCGAAATACAAATTTTCTGTAACAAGTAGGAAATTATGTTGTAAGAACATTTTAACAAAATCTTTATTCTTAACCTTGCTTACACCCGATTGAATAATTATCGGATAGCGGTATGCATGTACTGATCATAATCGACAGCATCCCGATATTTCAATTATAACAGTATGTTTTAACCGAGAAAATTTACATGTTTTTCGCCGTTTGGGACCTGAAAAATGGTTCGCTATAGCCGAAAATTCGTTATAAGCGAGTACGTATTAAGCGATGTTATTTAATATAAAATAAAGAAGGAATCGGCTGGGGATATCAGATTTAGTTCGCTATTTACGATAATTTGTTATAAGCGAGTTCGTTATAAGTGGAGTGGACTGTAAATTGATTCTGCCAAGACACCGTGAACTTATCCACATAAATCAACTAACTCGTATATAAAATGTTTAAGAGAGATCGAGCCAGCGATCTTTATCATAAAACATTTGCCGTTTTATTTTACTTAAAATGTTTCAAAGGTGAGACTTGTTTTTTATTGAGGAAATATAAAACACCCATAACACATGAAAGTACGATAATAATAATCTATAATCTGACTGAATAATCAACTGAGGATTTCTACAGAATGTGTTTGTTTTTATCAGATTTGCATTATATTGGTTCATGAAATAATAAATCTGACAACATGAAGTTTGCAAAATTAAATTAATAACGTACTGCAATTTTATGTACATTGTATTTTAAAACTATGCTTCGATAAGGAAAGAGTAAAACACAACATTTCAACTACAAAAAAGTCATTTTTGGATTCAAAACCAAAATAAAAAAGATCCCATAATAAACTTTTCTTTATCACATCAAACATAATGAACAGAAATACTGGATATGAGAAAAAGCTTTTTTCTTTATACAAAACAGAATGAAAAATACAATTGTTAACTAATGTAAGTTATGGGTCAAAAACTTTATTACATATGTCATGAGTTCCCTTTTTTATATTAAAATACTTCAACATTACAGCTCTAAAGGAACAAAAAAAGGAATCAATTTTTTTAATACAGAAGTGCAGAGCACCAAAATGTGTTCAATCCCTTTCAAATGCAGCACATATTCATCCATGTGGACTAAATAAAACACAACCTTACAGAGCTGTCTTTCCTTACATAAACTTTTCTATTGATTGCATGTATTATAAATAATCTTAATGTGGAAATGGACCAAAGATTTTGAAGTACATGTACAGGTGCTATATTATTTCTTAGAAGCAAATTTTGTGTAATGGAATTTTGAAATGTACTTATAAATATATAACCACTAAAGATTTTATCATACTGGTTAAAAACACAACCGTATATACCTGGTACCCAAAGTGTTTAATTATAAAAAATACTGTATTTTATGCTGTTATTTTACTTATTCCTTTCTCTCCCAGCAAAAGACATAAAAATAACACTACAAAAATGAAATGTAAGACAAAGCAACTCTGTATTACAAACCAGTAAACCCATATCTTTCACAGTTTCACGTTTCAAAAACAGCTTTAGCTTCAAAACCCATAGATTCATTGTCAATATTCAGTTCTGACACAAAGTTATCAAAGTCTTTCATATGAGTCTCAAATGATTCTAGCTGGTTAGTTAACTGCTCCAAAGCTTCCGGTACTGACTGCTCCTCGTCACAGTTTGTCAATGCCGGTGCACTCTGACATTCACGATAAAACCGTCCTAAATCACTATTGGCATCTGCTCCAGCAAATGGTGTTTTCTAAAGAATAAGAATGCAATATCTTTTTGTAACATCTATTTATATCAAAGAATGTATGGACTTTATTTTCATTTAAAAGGAAGACTGTTGAGTGATGAACAATCCATCAGATCTTATTTGAGAAAAGAAATCTTCTAAAAAAGCAAGATATTATTAATTGACGAAGCACACTTTTATTTTGTATATTTGTACATTTACAAGTAATATGTCATCAAGTGTGACAAAGAAAGTTTCCTCTCCCTAATCATTATTTTTTTCAGAAAGTAAAATTGTCTGAGAAACTTTAGATAACTTACCAACTCCACCATAACAAAGTCATCTGGTGCTGACACCTGGCTACTGGTACTTGTTTTTGACTCGCTTAGTGCAGATTCACTTGTTTCCCGTGAACTTTCAGTTTTCGAGCTGGACGTGCCTTTTGATGCCTCTAACTTTGTACCATCTGTCTTGTCCTTGTCTTGCCTGTAATTTAATTTTTTGTGTTTAATTTTCTTTTATCTTGTGCACAAGCTGATACCAGAATAGAACCACCAACCTTCCATACACTAGTTGGATAGCTTCATTATAACAATAGATTAGAAATCACAATTCTTTCAAGATTTAAATCCAAACCTATGTCAAGCGTTTAAACAAGCAAGCCTTATTAAGCAACTATATCCACTAGACCTCGGATGTTCCACTGAATACATGACTTAGTGCAACAATGCAGATTCCTTGATATAAGAAACTTCAGCAGTAAAAGTTTGTGGTTTTAATTGTACACCACCTTAAAGCAGTTTATAAATCAATACTTTGAGGAATAAAATACATATACATATATGTCTTCCTACAAAAGTAAAGCTCTGAGTACATGTACAAGGGCATAGAAAAGCAATTATTTCCAAGCATTCCATGGTAAAATTCTGTAAATGATTAACCTTTAGCAGGCTAGCGACAACTGAATCTTCCAATCATCATGAATGTGACCAGTGCACATTCTGTGCAATCTGATCATATTCTGCACGGTGCTTATTTTAAAATATTCTCTAAAACTGGTTTTGTTTGTTTGATTGGGTTTTATATCGCACAAACACAGTATAGGTCATATGGCAATGTTGCAGCTTAAAATGTGGAGGAACACCCCCAAGGTGCCCTTCTGTGCATTATTTCAGGCATGGACAGGCACCTGAGTAGAACCACCAACGTTCCTTCAGCTAGCCGGATAGCTTCCTCACATGATTGAATCCAAAGTCCCTATCAGGAAACGAAGCCACAGCCGTGAAGGGCAAGTGGTTTGAAGTCAATGACCATTGATTGATTGATTGATTTCTTTAGACCGGGTGGTCAAGGATAACCTCCGAAAGTGCAAGCACTTATTTCCAGTAGGGTCCTTACCTCAGCAGACTCTAGAGACAGCTATGAGATACAAGGGAGTCCGGGAACCAGTCCCTAGCTCTTATTGAATAGATCCCTTGGTTCTTTTACATGCCCAGTGTATAGCACTGATACATGTGAGGATTACCTGGGTTTCATACCAGTAAACCTCTAGGTAGGTGGGAAACACTGAAAGTGTCTCTGAAAAATCCCAAGGGTGTTACCCAGGATTGAACCCGGAACCTCAGGAGTGACAGTCAGTGGTCTAACCAATTGAGCTATCGCGCCACCTTAACCATTCTGCCACTGACACCCCTGAAATTGGTTGTTTTTGTTTAGATAAAAGGATTGAAAAGTTTATTTAAGACATTTAAAGTGGTCAGTGTAAGCATACCTATCAAGTTTGACCTGCTGTAAGAGAGATAGGAATGGCACATCATCATCGCTGTTGTGTTTATTGTCTGTAAAATGTTGAACAAATGCTCCAACTCTATGACAATCTTGGTATGTGAAAGGTTTTTCTGGAGCACTGTAATTGATATACATACATTTGTATACAATTAAAGAAATATTTTGATGATTATCAGAAATGTAAAAAGAAAGTAGAAAATTAATAAACAATGCATCTATGTAATATAATTTGATTGTGGTTGATAAAATGTCAGTCTGATGAACTTAGCTTTATCAATCACCTCAATATTTAATCTTTTAACATTTTGACCTTGACATCTCCTTTCATGGGTCACTACAATTTGTTTTGTTTACAATAAAATTGTAAATACTTTATACATGTATATATTTTTTTTAGGATTAACTAACTCATTTGGGACTTCAGTTTATTCACATATATAATAGTGTGAATTGAAACTTGCAAGGTTCTTATTAATAACAAGTCTTTTGTCTGATTTTAAATAAATAACATGGGAGAACTCAGAAGTTGGGGTTGGCTTTAAGTCAGGCACAGACACAGTAGAGGTCATATGACAACCTTCCAGCTTTAGTAGTGGAGGGAAGATCTCAGGTGCCCCTCAGCATATGCCGGCACTAGAGTAGAACCACGGAGCTGGTAATCTTCCTCACATGAAAGAAACCAAAGTCTCTGGCAGTATTGAAGCTAACAGTTGTGAGAGCCAAGTTATTTGAAGTGAAAAACCTTAACCACTTAGCAAAATGAATAACACAACATCACAGCTTATTTAGTGTTATTTTCAGATACAAATGTATGATATCAAGAATGTCAATACCAATTTCTTTATCTTATAACATGGAAATTATCTTGTTTGCAATTTATAGCCATAAATCATTTACCTGGTAGCTTGTAAAGAAAATTGTCTTAGAAATATGCATCATCATTGAAACTTCCCATTTCTAAGGATATCTGATCAAATTTAGTGAATCTAAGAAAAACATTCCTCAGCTATGAAATATGCAGCTTAAGCTAGTTTATATCCATAAAGAATTGATAAATTCTTATCATAATAATGAATTTTTATCAATAAAAAATAAGCGTCAATGAGAACCCTGTGTGTTTTTAATTCTTATAAAGTATGTACCTCTGTGGCCTTAAATCAGGGAACTTGTCAGTCACAGGAGAACTGCCCTGTATGTTGATCTTTATTGGCTGCGACTGATGATGAGAGGCGGGACTTCCTTTAGTTCTTAGGGGCTCACCACAGGGACTGGTAGAAAATGTTGTTGTACATGACTCCTCACTCTGACCTGTAGAGTCAGAATCACAAGTGCTTTGCCTGAAATACATAAACAATTATCAAATCAATGCAGTAAAGATAAATAAAGAAAGACTAGAACTCCGCGAGTCGGATGTGTCGCCTTGTGAACAATGTAGTTTAGGAGAAATGGCCAGGACAAAAATGAAATATGAAAAATAACAAAGGGCAATAACTAAAAAAATAATAAGTGCAGAGCAGCATATCTGTGCACTGCACTTCTTATCAATAAGATCTATCATTCTATAATGTTTCAAGTCCATAGCTTTCATACTTGAGGAGAAATGACCAGGACAAAAATAAAGTAAGAAAATCAACAAAGGGCAATAACTCAAAAAATAAGAAATGCTGCATTTCTTATTTTTATGCAGAGTATCAGTTCTTATGCACTGCACTTTTTCTTAATGAGATCTATCATCCTATGAAGTTTCAAGTCCATAACTTTTATACTTTCGGAAAAATGGCCTGGACAAAAATTAAGTATGAAAATTAACAAAGGGTCATAACTCAAAAATTAAGAAATGCAGAGTACCGATTCTTGTGCACTGCACTTCTTCTTAATGAGATCTATCATCCTATGAAGTTTCAAGTCCATAGCTTTTATACTTAAGGAGAAATGGCCCGGACAAAATTAAAGTATGAAAATAAAACAAAGGGCAATAACTCAAAAAATAAGAAATGCAGAGTACATGTTCTTGTGCACTGCACTTCTTCTTAATGAGACCTATCATCCTATGAAGTTTCAAGTCCATGGCTTTTATACATTAGGAGAAATGGCCCGGACAAAAAATAAAGTATGAAAATTAACAAAGGGCAATAACTCAAAAATTAGGAAGTGCAGAGTACCGATTCTTGTGCTCTGCACTTCTTCTTAATGAGATCTATCATCCTATGAAGTTTCAAGTCCATAGCTTTTTTAGTTGAAGAGAAATGGCCCGGACAAAATTAAAGTATGAAAATTAACAAAGGGCAATAACTCAAAAAATAAGAACTGCAGAGTACCGGTCCTTGTGCACTGCACTTGGGGTTATTGAAAGAAGCATGCATAGCAAGTTTGAAGTCAATCAGACTTATAGTGACTGAGTTATGCTCCGGACAAGCTTTAGGGGACGCCGACGCCGACAACGACACAGACGTCGCCGCCACACCGCCGACAAAAGTAACCCCTATATGTCACCTTTTCAAGGCGACACAATAAAATCACATAAAGAAGGGTAAAATCCCTTTCACTTGGGGGATATATGACTATGTATGGCTTATCAATTTATTTTGCATATCTTAAAAAAAATAAGTTTTTTTTTTAAAAAATGTTCAACTACATTTTCTACAAATAGGAAACTGTATTGCTATTTATTTAAATTTGCCTTATTAGTATACATTGCAAGTAAAGATATTGTATTGTAATGATTTTTAAATTATAGTTTATATGTATGTAATTTGATTTGAAAAATATATTTTCATTATTAACAGAAGGTTTTATGAAAATTATGCTACCTTCTGTAACCAGATACACAAGGTTTTGGTGTTGTTGGTCTTACAGGACTACTATCTTGTTTAAAATGATCATCCTTCACCTCAAATGGCACCTCTTTTGTAGTGTTCTGTGGAGATATCAACAACTTTGTTCTGTAGCCTAAATGAATTCCTATGGTCCCATATGGAGTTGGCACAGACCCTACTTTTGATTTTTGATGGTTCTCACCAAGAATATAAAACTGTGGTTCGCCAAGATATATTCTATAGCAAATTATGTAGTCACTGCTTGTCTGCCTTCGAGAACGTTTGTAAGCAGGTGTTTAAAAACATTTAATAATGATTTTAATGCTAAGCTCAACCAAATAACCTGTCTGTGACATTTTAGCACTTATATCACACAGATTTATATCAAGACTTATGTACCAAAGTTCAAGCACCATCGTATCACCATCGGCAGTCCTAAGTGAGATCTCCACACAGACATTCTGTGCAAGTGTTGATGTCTGATTTGACACAACTTTTTTGGCTTCTGTGTGAACTTCATTATTGTCTGTTATTGCTATGTTAAACTGAAATCATAAAACATTAATACACATTTTAATTGCCCTCTAAATACAAATTACAATATGTACTTCCTTTTTTTTACTTTCTAAATAATGGTATTTAAAACTTCTCATTTAATAGTCTGCCGAATTTTATAAACATTGCATGAATTCTTCAGACTTGATATGTCTCCTATACTAGCAGGTACATTATATTTTAAGATCTATCTACTGGTATGTCCCTGAACTAGCAGTAAAATATTTTTGTCGCCAAACATTGTAATACAGGAGGCGCTATTTAAAGTAACAAATTGAATATTTGGATTATCAGAATCAGCAACAAATTATGCAATTTGCTAAATTGGTTCCTAAATCATTTTATTTTCCTATAAACAGACTAGTTTACAACATTTATAATATACAACATAATGATGACTGTGCTGTGACTGTTCTCAGAATGAGGGGAATTTATAAATAATCCTTGTAATGAGAGGTAAGATCTTATAAAATTGTTTAAAAAAATAACTATTTGTATCAGTACCAAGTAATCATGTTGCTTTTCTTGTTTACTTAATATTATATTGATGTAAATGTAATTATTTTAATAATAACATGACTGTACAGTACTGTATTTTGGCAAATTTATTCTTATTATTGCTATGCTTTTACCATGGGACAGGGTTAAATTTCACAGAGCTCTGTGGCTATCAAAATACGGTCTACTTTGCTGGCCAACATCACTTTACAACTCTATTGTTCATTCACTTTAAAATACTTTCAGTAAAACAAAAAATGATTTGATAAACTGATGCAATATTGACATATTCACAATAATGTAAAATTTTAAAAGAATCTACATGTTAATTGTGATTACACATGTTTAGATTTAAAAACAGCTTGCAACTTGATCCTAACTTGCTTACCCAATCGGCACCAGAAGAAAATGGCTTTGATTTTGTTTTAATCTTCTCTCCAAGTCTGGACTGAACAATTATTTGAATACTTTTGTACACAAAAAATTTGGTAAATTTGTCAAAGTCTTTCCTGTCCTGAGCATTTGACTTGGCTGTCATTTTGAGATGTAGGTCAACTTTGTTTACATGTCTTTTAACCGCGTATTTTATGCTTAGTCATCTAAACTACACCAACTTATGTCGCATCAAATTAATTTGTCAAAATAAAAGAATGCTGCTGTCAATACAACACATCAAAACGATACTAATTTAGAAATAAACAGTAACACTTTGTCTTCCATCATGTTGGCAAGAAGCCGGAAGTACGTTGAACGTGGGTTAAGGATTAAATTCCGTTTGCTCCCGTGCCGTACCGTACATGACAAAGTTGGAGTGACAGATTGGCGGGAAAAAATATTTGTTAAAGTAAGTTTATTATTTTGGTGTAAGCAAGCAACAGATAGAAAAATAATACTTTTCATACAATATATTATTAACAGGAGAATTCCATATTCTTTTCCTTCTATATATACAAAATTTGTATCAAAAAATAAAAAATGCTGCTCTTATCCTGGTATGCACTGGGAGCTAGTCATTTCTTCTGGTCATTGGGACAAGTTCATGTCACTAGATATTTAGTGATGTTGTTAAGGATTGTTCATCTTGTCATTTAAATCTTTTAATGACTAATCAAAATCTCTAACATGAAATAAATGAGAGCATCTTGATTTTACTTAGGCCTGTATCTGGATTTTTCTAGGCCAGGATCTGGATTTTGCAGGCCTTGATCTGGATGTTGCTAGGCCTGGATCTGGATTTTGCTATGCCTTTATCTGGATGTTGCTAGGCCTGGTTCTGGATGTTGCTAGGCCTGGATCTGGATTTTGCTAGGCCTGGATCTGAATTTTGCTAGTCTAAGATCTGGATTTTGCTAGGCCAGGACCTGGATTTTGCCAGGCCAGGATTTCACAAAGTGAGAACAGACTAAGTGTGATACATTCTTGTGAGTAAATAAGTACCAACTTTATTAAATGTGGCTTATATTACACATTTAGGCTCTGAAATTCCTTGTGGGCCTGACAGCACATACAGGGCTTTTTTTCACAGTTTGGGGAAGCAGCCCAGCCCTTAATTTTGGGGAAAAAATACAAGGTATATTTGCAAAAGGGGAAGAAAAAACTTGATGTTAATTCAATTTTTGGGGAAAACTGCATGATTTTAAAGAAATTTTCTTTGGGGAAGCAGCCCTATACCGGCCCCTGTTATAGAAGGTAAAAAGGCCCTGACATACATAACATAATCAAAGTTAGCTGTTAGACAACAAATATGTACATGTAAGTAAAGCCTTTATTATTGAGGCTACACATTTGGTTACCGAAACTGCCATGTAGGCCTCAAAAACATAAATGAGCCGCGTCAAAACCAACATAATGGGTTTGCGACCAGCATGGATCCAGACCAGCCTGCGCATCCGCGCAGTCTGATCAGGATCCATGCTGTTCGCTATCTGAGTTTCTCTACTTGTAAAAGAGTTGGTAAGCGAACAGCATGGATCCTGATCAGACTGCGTGGATGCGCAGGCTGGTCTGGATCCATGCTGGTCGCAAACCCATTATGTTGGTTTTGTCGTGACACGGCTCAAATATACATAAAATATACATAATTTACATCATGGTTATACAGTGAAATTTTCAAAATACATATACATGAAAACACAAAATATAATAATATATTACTTTATAAAAACAATGCATAAATAATTAAAACACAATACATATTCAAGTACAATGCATGAACATACATTACTTTACACTAAATCTATGTAAGTTCAAGGCACTTAAAAGAGATTCCAACTGATATAGGATACTTGGAATTTTCCAACAGTTTCAGATTTACGAATTTATATGTACAATTTACATGTATATACACAAATAGTCATTCATGTAAATGAGCTGGGATAGAAAACAGAAACAATGACTTTTTAACAGAGAAGGTACTTGTTCACAATTAAGTTAATTAAAATCCAAGAAAATAGATTCTCTTAAAGTAACCCTTTTATTATAATAACCACTTTGACTTTACAACTATTTAGTAAATCAAAATTAATTTAATGACATTACTATACATACTTATGCTCTTTCTGTTCAATGTTATTTATGAATGAGATACAGCAAAATTTTAACATTTATTTTATTCTCTTTAATCCCCTTGATGCAAGCACAGTGTTGAGAGTGCATCAACAGAAGATTCAGAGCTTGGTGGAAATTTGTTTTACCAAGGACACCAACTGACTGATTACAGTTCAAACTTTATTTTGTACCCTAGAGATCAAACAATCACTTATAATTGGGTTGGAATTTAAGCTGCTCTCGCAATCTGCAATTCAGCTGCCAATGTCCTGAGTGAAACTAAGGGGTCCTTCAGTGTAGGCAGGGATGACAAGGAAGTTGTAATAGGCTACATGAGCACAAGGTATGAGTGACAGCTTGAAAGGTAGACCATTTGCTTGGCACCAAGAACCCTAAATGATATGGGATTCCTCTTTCATTATTGTCGATGGTTACTGTTTGTTGTAAGTCTTATTGGCCGTTGTACAATGACCTACATTTCAGCTCAAAATTCATCTCTTTGGCTAAATGCTATAGAAACTGCATGATGGTAAATATTACCACACTGACTGCTTCAAAATTAAACTTTTACAGATCCTATAACTCATTTTTTTTATGGTTTTATATCATAAAAATAATGGTCAAAATTAATGAAGATTTCTCAATATTGTAAGTTCCAAAAAGCATTATTTCTAAAGATACTACCGAATTTACATTTCATGTTAATGAAGGGAGGTAATTAGAAATTTATTTTCTATAAAGTCTAAGACAAATTTTTCAATAAGAAATAAATGCATATATTTCAATGATTACATATAGTGTGGACAAATATTTGCAGTACATATTTTACATATTCTTCGATGTTTGAAAATTGTTTTAGAAGCATAATTGTGGTAACAATCTTACTTACAAGTTACACACAGGATCTTTAAGGGCATAACTGGTGACATGTTTGGTGTCCGTGCTTGATAGGGAAAGCTACTTGTGTGCCCTAACAGGTGGATGGACCGTCATTAAACATGTACATGTACAACATACATGTACATGATAAATGATAAATGGCTTATATTGTAAGCGACTGTAAACTTTACCAAATAAAGACTTAAAATTTGGTAAAATTTTTTAAATGTCAAACACAAGATTTGTTTTGCATGAGGAAATGAGGAAACACTTTACACTTATCTTTTGGAATTCCTGAACTTGCCTCAACCATTCATACTTTTATGTGTTTAATATAATTTTCTGTTAAATGAAAACATAATATCATTTATTACAAGACATTTTGTGGCTATAGGACAATATAAGACGAGGATAGAAGGTATATACTTCAAGAAATAATAGATTTATATCTGGCATCAAAATGACTTTAAAAGAGTTGTTTACCTTTAGTCAAAAAATGAAGAGTTATCTACCTTGAGTCAAAACTTATAAATGCCTTTTACCATAAACATATACTAACTATTTGATATGTAAGAAAAGAGAATCTTTATAAACAATTAAGACTAAATTAACTTATTTTCGTGTTTAAATTTTGGGTTCTGTTTAAGCCGCTGCTTAGATGGCATGCATGGTATCTTACACTATCCAGTACCGCTGTGAACCGATGCCTGCAATATTTTCAATTTTGTCGTTTTGAGTGTTCTTTAAGGATTTTGTTTTTCTCTATTTTATACAGAGTAGATTTTGCTGTATTTTATAATAATAATCTTAATGACTATGTATGATTTTATCTCAATAGTTCATTTTTCTCTAAGCTCAAACCTTGATTGTGTTTGGTTTAGATTTTTTATTCAATTATTTAAACTGAGAGGCCTGCTTGTGACTGAAATATAATGTACAGAGGGAGGCATTAGGTCATTCGCAACTAGTAATGCTCCAGGGAAGTTGCAATATGTCTTTTACAATGTTGGGACTGACTTAGAATCAGAGAGTATAACTAATACAGTGTATATTATATTGAATCATGCCGTCAACATTATCTGTCATACAAATGGGAGCAAAATCATGTCATAATATACTGGTAAGATATTCATAATTTATTTAGTGTTATCCATAATTATCGTAGCTGTAGTCTCATAATATATTCACAACGTCAATTACAGTGCCATGTACATGATGAATATAATTGCCATGAATCATTTGTTATTGACTGTTCATTATACTAAGCCTATTGAAAACCACACTGTTTCTGGCAAATACTAAGAAATGGATAAATGACAATATTGCTTCTTAGATAATATTTTAGGCATTGTTGGGGACCGGCAAATATTGATACTTAAAGATCAAAATTAAATTGTTTTTATTTATATTCATCAGAAATGAAGTGTCAATTATCAGTAATGATATTTGTCTGGCAATGTTACACATTCCTCTTCCCAACCCTACACACTGCCAGCCCCTCCCCACAAAAAAAGAA
Source organism: Ruditapes philippinarum (assembly GCF_026571515.1). Taxonomy (NCBI): domain Eukaryota; kingdom Metazoa; phylum Mollusca; class Bivalvia; order Venerida; family Veneridae; genus Ruditapes; species Ruditapes philippinarum. The sequence continues at coordinate 24,609 of NW_026852511.1, forward strand.
CAAAAAACAAATTAAAAACACACCTGTATGCTGAAAAAAAAAATCACTGATTTCTTATAGGTATTGTCAATATGTCAGGATTATTCCACCTGTTTAAAGCCATTTTTATATTGACACCAGCCTGTATATAAAACATCAATGTTGTCTGAACATAATTCACTTATGTATGGATAATTTTAGTATTTTTATCTTTAAATTATTTAAATTACCAATGGACAGCTGCTGAATATTCATTTTGATTCTCTAGCTCCTTGAATGTCATTAGCAATGTTGGCATGCCTACAAAGGCAGAAAAGGTCAGTTAAGTCTGTAGATCTGTGAAGTCTGATCAAACAGACTTTATAATACTACATGTTTGTAACGTCGCTTTTCGTTGTATAATCCTGACGTATATATAGTTTAATACACGACTGCTGTCAATTTATGGAGAAATTTCACTTATTTCTCTAAAAAAAGATGCTTGCATTATAAATTTGTTACAAATATTTGTGACAGAATATAATTATGGCTGTATATGAACGGTTGTTTGCAGTATTTCTTGCCTTAGCAACTCCGGTTATATTTCCAATCAACCATTAAAGGGCCATATTACCTGTCAAAAATCTTAATTTATAACAAATTTTATAACTGCTTGTTGCCCAATTTCAGTATTTTTAAGCTTAAATCTTGTATACTATAAGAACTGCTGAACAAGACAATATTGCAGAGTCAGCAGGTTCACAATTCTTTCATATTAGTTTATCATAATGTTTTCTTACGTATAACATGCACTGAGACTACATAAGTCTACAATGACCTAGTGAAGAGGTTGCTAATTCTGTATAGTCTGGCCACTGCAAGGGTGGTAAAATTCTTATTATCACCCTGTCTGGTCATTGTCGTCTTGTTACCATATTTAATTGGTGACTAATGGGCTATATTTTGAAAGAAACAATTCAATTTTGTGGAAGGATAGTCTAACGATTGATTTTTCTCTTGTTACAGTATGGCTGTACAAGAAGATGTCTGTACAAGGAGGCATTAGTTAGAAAATTCCAATACCGGCACTTTTTTTTATTCCACTGGATGAGTCATAACTGTGGTGATGGTGGTAGTGGTGGTGCGTAGGAAATGTATGTCTCACCATGACGCTGATCTTATGAACTTTTTGGACAAATTATTCAATGATTCTTGAATAGGATTAACGTGCATGGTAAATTGTTTTTTTTGTTTTGGATTTCTATAAAATTTTCAAATATTTGATGAATGCTGAATTATAAATTTATATTGATCATTTATGAAATCTTTCTGTTTCATTGACATTTAAAATCAAGCTTATAATGTTATTATTTAATATTGTATATATTGAGAAGATTAGACTTCACATTTGTTGACTAGTCACTAGAACTTCTGTTGAAATATTTATAGATAGAGTAACCTTGCATAAAATGTCATATGTTGTTGTTGTCTTTTTTATTATGTTAATGGAAGGTTTTCATTCAAAATATTGTAATGCAAAGATGCAATATTTGATGATATATATCAATTTCAGATATTTTCGGTGGTTAACAGGAAGATATTTTTCGTTCTTTACTATCATGTAGATGCAAAAAACAAGAGTTAAGAAAAATGTAAGTATTCACACTTCAACTGTATTCAGTATTTCTGCCAAAATATTTTATATTTGCTTCTGAAGGTTCTGGGTTTGATTCTCTGGGCATGCTGCACGTTTTATGCCCTCACTTAAATAATTTGATGTGAGAAAGCTTAGGTCAGTCAGCTTATTGAATATCTGTGGTTCTACTCAGGTGCTCGATTGTCCCTGAAATAATGCACGAAAGGGCACATGAGGTCTTCCTCCACCAGTAAAAACTGGAAAGTCACCATTTGATCTATATTGTGTTGGTGCGACTTATAAACTCAACAACAAAAAATAAAATAAAAAGTGTGTAGTCAAATGTAATTTACATTATACATGTATCCTGTTATCTTTGTCATCTTTGTCTGATCATTTGATCATTTACTTAAGAAAAAATAGCTGTGGTTTATGTAAATGTTTAGAACGAATATGGATTGAATATAGTAGTCAAATGAACCCTTTTGGTGCTAGCCTGCTAGTTGTAATTTACATGGACCCTCAGTAAGCCTAGAATACATACATTCCTACCATAATCAAAGTGGTCCGACCTGCAGACTCTAATGTGTGCAGGTCAATCATGGTGCTTTTACATTTACTAAACCTAATGTAATAAACTAATAGATGACATTTTCAAAACCAAAGCAGGACATGCCTATGTTATAAATTCAGCAAGGTAAGGGAAAATGTTTTATATACATTTTTAAATACTGCATAATTATGAAACTATGTAAATAAAATCTTGTGAGTATGAGTCTACGTAAATAAAATCTCGTGAGTATGAATCTACAATATGAGTCTACGTAAATGAAATCTTGTGAGAATGAATCTATGTAAATAAAATCTTGTGAGAATGAATCTATGTAAATAAAATCTTGTGAGTATGAGTCTACATAAATAAAGTTTTGTGAGTATGAGTCTACGTAAATAAAGTTTTGTGAGTATGAGTCTACGTAAATAAAGTTTTGTGAGTATGAGTCTATGTAAATAAAGTTTTGTGAGTATGAAACTACATAAATAAAGTTTTGTGAGTATGAATCTATGTAAATAAAATCTTGTGAGTATGAATCTACGTAAATAAAATCTTGTGAGTATGAATCTATGTAAATAAAATCTTGTGAGTATGAGTCTATGTAAATAAAATCTCATGAGTATGAATCTATGTAAATAAAATCTTGTGAGAATGAATCTATGTAAATAAAATCTTGTGAGAATGAATCTATGTAAATAAAATCTTGTGAGTATGAATCTATGTAAATAAAATCTTGTGAGTATGAGTCTACATAAATAAAGTTTTGTGAGTATGAGTCTACGTAAATAAAGTTTTGTGAGTATGAGTCTATGTAAATAAAGTTTTGTGAGTATGAAACTACATAAATAAAGTTTTGTGAGTATGAGTCTACGTAAATAAAATCTTGTGAGTATGAATCTACATAAATAAAGTTTTGTGAGTATGAGTCTACGTAAATAAAGTTTTGTGAACATGAGTCTACGTAAATAAAAGCTTGTGAGTATGAGTCTATGTAAATAAAGTTTTGTGAGTATGAGTCTACGTAAATAAAATCTAGTGAGTATGAATATACATAAATAAAATCTAGTTAGAATGAATCTACGTAAATAAAATATTGTGAGTATGATTTATAATCTATGTTAATAAAATATTGGGAAAATGTTGATAAAATTGAAGCATTCAATTATTTCCATGCAGACTATACGTTTATACTTTTCGCCTTATCAGCTGAACGGTTGCATTCACCTGTAAAATTGATGTTGAACGCGTTGTTTTATATGATAATCAATATATTTTCACAAGAAAATCTGTCTATCCCTATTGACTCTGTATTCAATACATGATGCCCATATTGATTGTGCAGAACATATCTTGTTTCCAATGCAGACAGTCCTGCACTGTTGTTGCATTATTTCAGTCATTTGTTACCTTAGGATAATCCAAGGACATTGACGCCACCCACACTTCAATATCCAGTTAAGAAATAATTAAATCTCTTATAAAGTTATAGTATAATGTAAGAGGTACATTTCATAGCATTGAATTATGGACTGACTCATTTAGATATTGTTGCATATAAATGTGACCTTCATCCTACTTAATTTCTAAAATGGACTTGTCCTGCTTTCATTTTTGGAACTTTCCATTGATTATTTTGGGGATATCAAGATGAAAACTTTAAGGATGTCTGACTATAGTACTGCTGGCTGGCTGACCTTAATATATTATTATCTTAATATCCCCAAAAATTGAAAATGGTGAGTGCCAAATATGGAAGCTGAACAAGTCCATTTTTAAAAAGTTCAGCAGATAAAGAATAAGTTTTACTTTATCAAAATGAGCAAAAATAGCTACATTTACTTTGACTGTCTTAATTTGTTATAACTGAGGGATTGCCTTTAAGGTTTTAGGCATCAGAAGTGGCCACTAAAAGTAAATGGCTTTGAATTACTGCAGTCTATGCATCTCTTAGCTCCAGCAGGTGAGGTGATTTTGTCCCTGCAGGTATTGCCTTAACTAAGTAATACCCAAGGTTAGCCAAAATAGTCTTTCCTTTAGTGTTATATGACCTAAATTGTGTTGGTGAGCTGTAAAACCAAATAAACAGAACAAAAAACTTTGACTGTCGGTTAATAAATACTGTTGAAATTTGGAAAATGATCTTGGCAGAAATACAGTTCAATTTAGTTAAAAGCCACTCTTTAATTAGTACAAAAAAAGACACAAGTTTTTGTTGAAATTGACATACTGACTTGAACTACTGATAATTATAATTTAAAACACAAAAATTAGAAATATAGCAATAAAACTCAATAGTAGATTGATTAGCAGTATAAGAATTTACTAAAATGGCATTGTGAAATATTGTGAATATTTTTTATATTAAAAAAAACTCAATGATTAAGTGACTAAAAAATTTGTGATGAAATTTAATATACAAATAAATAGAGGATATTCAAGTTTTTTCTATAAATACATGATTTATTTTCATCGAGTGGTATGAAAATAAATATTTCATGAGTGGTGGTAGCCACAAGTGAAATATGGTAATTTTCATGCCACAAGATGAAAATAAATCATGTATTTATAGAAAAAACTTGAATTTTCTGTTTATTATATACATTTTTCTCTTTTTTGACATTAAAATTTGAAAAATTTCCCTTAAATTTTGTGAACTAACAGAACTTAAAAGAAAGTAGTCCGGCAAGACATCAGTGAAAATACGGAAAATATGTTTCACTGCAGTGAAAATAAATTTTTACAGAGAAAATACGGAAAATAAAAATACGCATTTTATTTCATCAATATTTCTCAATATTTCATTAATAAGTATATAATAAAGCAGAATACTTTTTAATGCTTCCATATTAGTGAAATAAAGAGAATCATGATTTTGTGTGTATACCACCGGATCAGGTAGAGGCTTCATTTTATCACATCATACTACTGACGGTCTCAAATGAGATTCGCGCCGGACCAATTGTCGTATAAATCAGTGTGCCTGTCGTACGTGTAGAGTAAAGAATTGTTTAAGGTAAGAGATTCTTTAACCTCTGACCTCCTGGTGGCAGCAACAGATTCTACTCATACAACCAGTGCAGACCATTCTGATCTTGAAACAATGATATGTTAAACTAGAATGAAAGTGTTTTTTATGTGCTTAAATTGCCATTTTGCCAACTTATTCTTGTATTGATTTGTTTGTCATTTGTGGTATTCATATTTGTTTGTCATTAAATTGAGTTTATATAGATTATTATAAATGATTCATGATAAACAATAATTATGCTGATTCTGCAAATTGCATAAAAGGCATTGGTATTACATCACAAGAACAGAAAAGATGATATTGAATTTTAGTTTAAAGCTAATAATAGATATATATATATATATATATATATAGTCAGCATGTCTTGTCTATCCTGCTCTAAACTATTAATATGTTTTTGTGGTGAGAAATAATTTAAATCTATTTAATCTTCAAAGTGAACAGAATGGGAAACAGAAGGATACATGATGCAGGATTCTAAGGGTGAGGGATTGGGCCTTGGGGCAGGCGGGTCATGACCAGCAATATCATGACCCCCTCTGGAAACGAATATAATGTCAATCTATTTGAAGGGCTTTTTTATTAACTGCAAGTAGTAATTTAGCTGCCAAAGCTGGGCCTTAAGCTACAGGAAGACTGTAAAAAAGTCAAGTATATGGCATTGGCAAATATGTGGCATAGGTTGGTCTGTAACATAGGTTGGCAAGTATGTGGCATAGGATGGTCTTTGGCATAGGTTGGCAAGGATGTGGCATAGGTGGTAAGTATGTGGCATATGTTGGTCTGTGACATAGGTTGGTAAGTATGTGGCATATGATGGTCTGTGGCATAGGTCTGCAAGTATGTGGCATATGTTGGTATGTGGCATAGGTCGGCAAGTATGTGGCATAGGTTGGTCTGTGACATAGGTTGGTAAGTATGTGGCATATGTTGGTCTGTGACATAAATAGGTTGGCATGTATGTGCCATTATGGGTCTGTAACATTATGTTGGCAAGTATGCAAGAAGTAATTTAGCTGCCAAAGCTGGGCCTTAAGCCACAGGAAGACTGTAAAAAAAGTCAAGTATATGGCATTGGCAAATATGTGGCATAGGTTGGTCTGTAACATAGATTGGCAAGGATGTGGCATATGTTGGTATGTGGCATAGGTTGGCAAGTATGTGGCATATGTTGGTCTGTGACATAGGTTGGCAAGTATGTGGCATAGGTTGGTCTGTGGCATAGGTTGGCAAGTATGTGGCATAGGTTGGTCTGTGATACAGGTTGGCAAATATGTGGCATAGGTTGGTCTGTGACATAGTTTTGCAAGTATGTGGCATAGTTTGGTCTGTGACATAGCTAGGTTGGCATATGTGCCATTATGGGTCTGTAACATAGGTTGGCAAGTATGTGCCATAGGTTGGTCTGTAACATAGGTTGGTAAGTATGTGGTATAGGTTGGTCTGTGGCATAGGTTAGCAAGTATGTGGCATAGGTTGGTCTGTGACATAGACAAGTATGTGGCATTGGTTGGTCTGTGACAAAGCTAGGTTGGCAAGTATGTTGCAAAGGTTGGTCTGTGACATAGGCTAGCAAGTATGTTGCATAGGTTGATCTGTGACATAGACAGGTCTGTGGCATAGGCATTAGAATGTGGCATAGTCAAGTATGTGGCATTTAAGTCAGGTTGGTTGCATAGGCAAGTATGTGGTATAGGAAAGTATGTGGCATATGCAAATCTGGCATAGACAAGTATGTGGCATAGGCAAGTCTGGCGTAGGTAAGTCTGTAAGTCTGGTGGCAGCTAGGCAAGTCAGTATTTGGTAATCTGGAGATTTTTGTCTTGATCACCAAACAACTTAGTTTATTCATATTCTCATAGATTAGATGGCAGTAGCATTTAATTATCAAAATTAATATTAAAGTATTCATCATATAGTCTTTATGATATCTAAGCTTCTAGAAAATCAGGCAAAGGAATTATTTCTAAATCACATATTATGAGATCATTTAACAGACTTAGCATCCTTTGTAGATATAATCAGAATTTATATGTTATATTAACTTTGCTGACTCTTTCCAAAGATTGTATCTCAGTATTTTACATTATATAATCTGGAAATCTTGAATAATGGTAAACTGGAAAATGTTCTAGGATATGGTTCAAACAGTGTTTGCTATAACTACCTGTTGCTCTTCATCTATGATATGATCTTTTTATCAATTTTACAGATGAAATATTTAGGAGAAAAAATCAAGATACAATGCCCCCAAAAAGTAATTATTTAAGAAAAATACCACCTGTTTCAAACAGAGCTGGATGTGGTGCTATTTTATCTGGTTCTCTGGTTTTAAAACTATAAACTGGAGATATTTTGAAATTCAATAAAATTTGAGAAAATGTTTGATTAAGAAAATTGATTGGGGTTAGGAAAGAGCATTGTTTTGAGCAAGTTAAATGACATTTGTTTCCATTTTGATCATTAAATGAAAAATGACAATAACCATTTAGCTCTTCTTTCTGAAACATTCCTAATTTTGTTTGAAATAAAAGTCTACTATAGAAGAAAGTGAGAAAGGAGAGGGACATGAGAACACTTAACAACATTAATGTTAGAATTTGGAACATATTAGAAGCCTGGAAAACAGGGGAACATGTAGGTAACATTTAAGTGACGCAGGGGAACATTAGAGATCAAAGTGTTGGGAAAATATGGATGAGACAGAGCAATTTTTGTTAACATTTATGTGGGAAAATACAGGGAGGGGGCAATAAACATGAGTGAGAAAATTTGGGATAAAGACAGGGAAAATGCGGGAACATTGATGTGGAAAAGTAGGGGCACACAACTTAAATTTGGACAGCTGGGAAAGGGATGTAGGGAAATGTGGTAACTTTAATTAAAAGGGATGCAGGGGAACATGTGGTAACTTTAATTAAAAGGGATGCACTGGGGAACATGATTGTGGTGACTTAAATTAAAATGTATTCAGGGGAACATGTGGTAACTTTAATTAAAAGGGATGCAGCCGGGAACATATGATAATTTTAATTAAAAGGTATGCAGGGGAACATGACTTGTGGTAACTTAAATTAAAGGGATTCAGGGGAACATGTGGTAACTTTAATTAAAAGGGATGCAGGGGAACATGTGATAACTTTAATTAAAAGGTAAACAGGGGGAAATGTGGTAACTTTAATTAAAAGGGATGCTGGGAAATGTGGTATTACTAATTAAAAGGGATGCAGGGGAAATGTGGTAACTTTAATTGGGAAATTAATGTGGGACAGTAATAAATGGGTCGGTGGTTGGGCTTGGGAAAATGTGATCACATTTACAGAAATAGTGCAGGGAAACATTTTGGAAAAATAATGTGGGACAATGATAAAGGGGTTGGGGTGTTGGGCAGGGGAAAATGTGATCACTTTAATGGAAAAAGTGCAGGGAACATGTGGGAAATTAATGTGGGACAGTAATAAAGGGGTTCGGGTGTTAGGCAGTGGAAAATAAGATCACTTTAATGCAGGGAAGACATGGGAAATTAATGTAAGACAGTAATAAAGGGGTCGGGTGTTGGGCAGTGGAAAATGGGATGACATTGATACATGTAATGAGGTGTCAGCTGTAAATTGCTTTGTGATGTTAAATACATGTATAATAAGGACATGAGTTGTCATAAAGTGAACATAGTTAGTAACATCACAAGATAACATGACATGTCATGTTTGTACCAGTGCATTCCTGATTAACTCCTCTTATATTAACTAATTATAAAAGCTTTAAACTTTATATGACTTATATATACTTAGATAAGGAATAGGGAGGAATTATATCTACACTACACACATATACATGTATCTATGTATATTCAAATATTTTACAAATGTACTATACTTGAGAAGTGTGGTTTTTATATGAAACATTAAAAAAAATCCAACTGACGAGAAGGAAAACTTTGAATTTATAGCAATTATAAGCATGCATTTAAGTTTATCATACTTATGAATGGATATGTATTTGAGTGCAATTTGATGCTAAAAGGAAAAAATAAACTGTTCCTGTTATGTTAAGATAATGGATAGGAAATAAGTAGAATTTGAACTTAGATTAAATTAGAGGCACAGCAAAATTTTATCTTCAATACTTTAGAAGCATTGAATATTAATGTAGATAGCAATTTAAAAAAAAAACAGGTTTTAATGAATTTACATAAGATGTAAATTTGAACAAATGAAATGTGATCATCTGGTTTAAGCATTTTTTTATTATAAAACTCATAGTTTTCAAGTGGTGCCTGTAAGAGATGACATTCATCAGAATAAATGGTGACATTTTAAACTATGTGCACATGTGTGAAAATTCTGATCTGATTTTAATAAGCCATGATTTTCAGCTGAAATCTAAGGGGGTTTTTTCTCTCTCTCTCAGAGTTACAATTGTTTTGATGTCTGCTCTATGAATTGAGTTGGATTCTTGTAATGATTCCAGACAGTTTTTTGTATTGTGTTTTCCTCTAAATAACAGTGTAACATCTAAAAGCCATGGGAATTTCCAGGATAAACAACCATAGGTAAGCTGTTTTTTTACGGTGATCATGTTTTCGGATATTAATTTATAATATGAAACTTACTGTTCATATAAATTGTATTATTACATTTATCAAACATTGGAATTCCATTTGAAGGTATAGTAAATTAAAGTCGTTTTTTCTACATTTCTTTTACATTAGAATTATACATGCAGGTAAAGTAAACAAATATTTACTGCATGCACTTTGGAGAATGTTCAGTGCAAATGTTTTATGTGATCATTCAAGAGATTGATATATGAGACACTGTATTTACTTACGCTGTAATTATACATACTCTTATAATATGTACATGTTATTTATATATCAGAAAGGACTGAATTCATTTCTCTGCTTTTAATCGATATTACGTGTATTTTATTTGACAAAATAAAAGTATCATGGCATTATACACGTATTTTATAAGTACATTTTGGATTTTATCTTTATAATTATCTACTACGTATAGAAACATGTAAAATATACTCTGAAAAAGAAAGATTTATAAAGTTATCAATGTAATTTTTCATGCTGCCTTGAATTGCACTTAACCCGCTGGAATTAAAAGTGATATTAATTAAGCCTTTTCCACCAGTATAGAACCAGGCCAGCCTATACGTCAGTGCAGCCTGACCAGGCTCTATATTGTTGGTAGCTCAATTTTTTGTATTTTTTATATTAAAACACCTTAAACTTTGAATGGACTATTCCAAATTTATAGCAGGGCAAATCCATTATCAGATTATACAGCATGTCAATGATTATCACTTTGTGATGTATCACTTTTAGATAGAGATGAATTGATAGATATTCTGACATTTTATTTGAAAAAAAAACAACAACAATAGATTTAACCACAAACATTGACATGGTGTATATAAATTCCATACTATTTTATATGATGAAAAGTAGATGAGTCATGGTGACAAGTATTATAAAATGAACATGTTCATATGTATGGCACATTCTTGAACATTTTTACCAATATTTCCAATATAGTGTGATAAAAAAATTTAAGAACTGGTCTGGAAGAATTATATACCGGTATATCAAGAGATGAAAGGCCAACTTTAAAACTTATTAATTATTGAAGAGTTTTCTTTTATTCTTAAAGATATTAACAGTTGTCAGGCCAAAAATATATTACTTGTTTATCAGTCCCATAATATATATACTAGACCAATAATTTTCTTTGCAGCCTACCTTTTACATCTTTCAAAATATTTTGCACCTACAGGGTATAGCAATTTTCATAGTTTCATTCATACAAAAAATATATGTGATATAAAACAGTGCGAAAGCATGTTCATCAATTCATAAATTTCATGAACAGTTCATGAATATTCATGAACATCTTTCAATTGTTCACCATCTTGGCAGAAATGTTCATGAACAAATATTCATGAACATTCAAGTTCATGAATATGTATGTCTGTTCACGATCATGTTGATGTGTTCATGAACATTTTGGCATCATTCTTGCTCTGTTCATGAACATTTTGGTATGTTCATGAACAAGCTGACAATAATCATGAACTTTAAAAACAAATTTGTCTTTACAATTTTAACCCATGTGAATACTTTTTAGTGTTACAAACAATTTCAGTTCATGAACTCATGAACTGAAAAATTTCAGTTCATGAACTCTCGTGAGTTCATGAACTCACTGATCATCAACAAGAGTTGGCTGACCTTGGTAACACCCATAATGCAAAAGTCAACATGGCCACCAGAAACAAAGCTCTACATGTGTTTTAACAAACTTTCGGTGCAAACTTACTTAAAAATGGAATAAATAACAATGACTTAGCAAAATGAAGAAAAGGTGATGTATTTACATAATGGACTATATAAAATCTTATGGAAAATTGTGTCAAAGAAATAAATTGAAGAGCAAACTGGCAAGTCGTGAATTCTAATGACAATTCAATTTGTACATACTGGGAATCAATGAGCACAGTGTTTAACAAGTTTCATTACCTGTGTAATGGGGTTTTGTATTTGTACTAAAACACTGTCTATTGTGCATTTTATGGCTGGTACAAATCAGCAGTCTTAGAATTAAATGAAAATTGATTGTGATGTCACATTATTATGACCCCTGGGAGAAGTTTTTGAATTGTTCATGAACATATTCATGAACAATTTCATGAATGTGCATTTGAACAAGTTCATGAATGTGCATGAACAACAAATGAGACTTTTTTTCTTTCATGGACAATTCATGAATCGATATATTCATGAATGTTAATGAACATATATTCATGAACATGTTCATGAATATCTTGATTCATGAATTGTCCGTGAACGAAAAAAAGTCTCATTTGTTGTTCATGCACATTCATGAACTTGTCCATGAATATGTTCATGAACAGTTCATGAATTATTCATGGAATTCTCGCAGGGGTTTATAACAAGTCTGGAATTTCATAATATTGTGATTTATTATCTAAATTAACAACTGTTTTATACACATATTAGCAGGTAATAATCAGTTACATTCTGCAGGCATATGTAATGCTCTGATTTCTATGAAGGTGATATAATGAATGGTCTGTATAGCACCTGTATACTTAATTGAGTATTAATTCATTTATCATAGAATATTGACTTAGACAAAGAGTGATCTATGGCCAAATGGTTTCCAACTTCAAATCATTTAACACCCTAACTGCTGTGGGTTTGAATACCACCAGAGACTTAAGATTCATTCATGCTAGCTTATGGGAGGTCTGTGGTTCTGATCAGATCTTCATTCAATAGGTAAATCTTGCAAGTTCACCTTTTAAGTGTCTTAAAAGTACAACAAAATATAAATGAGTAAAAAAACAAAACACTTCAAATTGAAGAAGCATTTTGCACTCACAAGGTGTCATGTTTATTTGAGTGAAATGAACCCAAATTTCATTATTTGAGCGAAATGAACCCAAATTCCTTTATTTGAGTGGAATGAACCTAAATTTATTTATTTGAGTGAAATGAACCTATATTCCTTTATTTGAGTGAAATGAACCCAAATTCCTTTATTTGAGTGGTAAACATTTTCCTCACCACCTCTTTATTTGTTTATATTGAATTTATTATGTTAGAAAAAGTTTTTTTTCTCATTTTTAATGATTTCAATAAGACTTTAAAGCTACAGTATATTGCAGATGTATTATATTTACATGTATAATATACATGTATAATACTACAGTCATGCAGTATACATTTTCTTTGTTGTTTTAAAATGTGTATTAACAACACCTACATTTAATAAATGTAGAAAGAAACATTTAGTCAGAGCAAAAATAATGTGTAATTAACTTTGTAATGTGTTCCTTTTACATGTAGTTTGCATATGTGATTAATCCTTGTTCAGGGACTGCAGTTTGTTGCCAAAAAAAAGATCATACATTTAAATGTCCTTTATATGTCAATTATAGTATGCAAGAAATTGATTGTAAAAATTTAACAACATACAGTCTGTATTAAAGACCACCTCCAAATAAAGATCACCATGTGAATAAGACCAGTCTGCAGATCTTTGAAAAACCTTTAATGATAAAATTTAGCAATTTTACATCCAAATAATAACCACTTATCAATAAAGCCCATCTCTCCTTAAAAAATGGATGGCCTTAAATTTTATTCACAAGTTTGACTGTGTAAAGGTCATGTTCGGTCTCTTCTATGGGTGGCCTTTGTTCACTGGTTTGACTGTACATGCTAAGCATTGACTGATTCTCTATAAACATAAGTTATGACAATGTCCATGGAGTAAAATTTTGCCAGAAACTTTTGCGTGTCATTGTTAAATTAGTATGCCTGTAGATTGATTTCAAGTTTGGTGCTACATGTATGACATTATAAGAACAGAATGCTTTTCTTATATCAGATATATTTTTTGTGTTTAGAATTTTATATAAAGTGTGAAAATCAGTCTATTTAGACAGCAATTAGCTGATGATAAAAGTTCTCAGTAAATGTCTTAAAAAATTGGTAAATCATAATTTGTTTTCATGGTAACCAATTGAAAAATGATCCTGGAATGTTTTATTATGTTTTGTCATGGTATTAAAAGCCATTACTTGTACATCACTGGGGTTTACCAGAATACGGTACCATCTGTTCAATGAAAGTGCACAATAGGTGCAACACATTAACTTTGAGAGTTTTGCTCTGTCTTTTTTCTTTTTTTTTGCATTAGGAATGGAATCCCCAGAGTATTTTGTACTTAAAGCACACTTCTTTAGTACACAGATTTTTAAACTATTTTACACTTTTAAGAACATTCTGTATTTAATTTTGTATTCTTTTCTATTGTAAGATTTGTCAAATTTTAAATGTACGGCAGGTGTAAAAAGGGAGACTATACATGCAATTTTTAAAAAAAAAATTGAATTCAAAACAGTTGTCTCCCTTATAAGGTGAGTACAGAATAATTTGAAAGGCCTCTGAAATTATTTTGCTTAATTTGACAAAAAGTTATATTTTTTATTTGATTTCGAAATTAATTTTGAATTCTATTCATGAAAAAGGTCACATCAGCATGGCTCATGATAGCTAAGTAAGGCCAAAAAGGAAAAACGTTATTTTCTTGTGTCCTCATAATTTTACTAGTAATTATCCAGGTAATAAAAAAACAGCAACTACTCACTCAAGTGCTTCTTTATAAACAGTAAATGTTCATGTTTAGGTAAATCAGGAAAACAAGAAAGAGACCGGTTTTGTATTTTCTGATCATAGATCAGAAAATACAATGCTGACATCTAATATCTGGTTTTTCTTTGGCATTGATTGCTGTGATGATATCACAATTTATATTAAGATGTTGTTATTTATTAATTAAATTTTAGTAATCTGCATGATTTGATTAAAACCTGATTTTTTTTTCATTCTTATATTATTTTTTTTTGGGGGGGGGGGGGTGCGGGGGGGGGGTATTCAGTTTCAGTTTTATTAAATAGTTACTTGTAGCTGCTCAACTTTTACACACAAAACAATGAATTACTTAGTATTTTATCATTCTATGTAATTTTTATTCAAATTAAAACCCAATTAGAGCTTGGTAATTTAAACTAGTTCCTAATGTCAAATTTTATATTTCACTGAAAGATAAGAGCTGATAATTGATCATTCATCTTGGGAACAGTTTTAGCATTTTAAAATGAATTATGTAAATTGTAAAAGCTTCATTGTCAAGCCAATAACAAGTCAACATTCTGTCCTATTTTTAGACCATGAATCTGAGTCAGCAAGATGCTAAAATGTCACAAGGAAAGCTTCTGTTATTAATTGGATTCCTGTTTGAATCCCACCTTTTATTGATTAGCTTAAATGGTGATTGTATAGAAATAGAATAACCCTGTTATTCCTTTTCGAACTTTTATTGATCAAGGTAATTTATTGGAAACGAAAAAAGGCAGAAACCTGTAATTTTCTCTACAGTACATCACAAGCTAGTCTGAAATTCATTGATCCAGCTATTTACAGCAGACGTAAATTCATCAGCCATATTGATTATTGTTGTTGTCAACAGGCGGCATTGTACATGCACCTTAAGGTTTTCCCTACATGTATATAGTTGTGTGATGTGAATTAATTAATATCCACATAATTTATGATGCTCATGTTTATAATAATATTGTATAGTTATTCAAGTTTTTTGTGGGGAGGAATATAGAAATTTATATGATAAAGTGAAATTTTCTTGAATTTTGACATATTGTTCATCAAATGATTTTTTTTTTTTTTTTTTGCAATTCAATATTTTACATGATCGAAGGTAATAGACAAATACTGAGACACTGTCGTGACAGACTGGATATATCTGACAATATTAGCGTTTCTCGTCGAGACATACAGGATACTCGATGATCGTTACCAAGTGACAAATTTGATCGAAGGATTCTATTTGTTGATTGTTATTATCAATAATTAATGTTATTGTTCACAGTTTTCTATAGATGATTCATCGATGGTTTTTATAAATGGACAGTTTTTGGATTGAAGAAAAAGAATTTCTTAACATTGATGCAAGATTTTCTAAGCATAGGATAAAAATTGGGAATAAACTACTATTTGAATGCATTGAATGGATCATGGGAGATGATAGTATATTTGTATCCCATTGATTCAATGTAAGAGATCTCCTATTGAAACAGCAGCTCATCAATTATAGAAGCAATGTCATTCATATTGCATGCTGTATTCTTACAGATAATGAATTGCACCGCGTTAATTTTTGTACAATAACGCAGTACTAAAGTGTTCTGCTGGAATTACTTGACCTACTACCATATACACACAATTCCCTTGGTCACATGGGTGAGAAATAAATGTAGATATTACCCAGAAGTTTGGATCGCATTTTATTGATCTGTTTTGTGTGAAAGAGGAAAAACATTGTGAATACAAGTCCAAGATCAATATCAATTTACAGACTGGTAACTCTTTCGTTTTCACTGCTTTATCAACATTCTAGTTACATGCGTGAATAGGCAGATATATTCTCCATATTAGGAAAGTAGTCATCATATTTCTAGTTTTTGTGTGTTGACACAGGAAGTTATAGGAAGCATGTTGCACAGTTAAGTTTTGTTCTTATGTAAGAATTAGAGAAAACAGAAAATAGAGAAAAGACTGTGTTTATTTTAGAAGTAAATTGAGGTGTTTTTTATGATTGTAACTGTTTGAATTTAACAAAACTAACAAAAAATTTGCGGAGAGGAAAAGTGTGTAAAAAGTGGATTTAGACACTTACATGTAATTGAAGGAGAAGCAGAGTTTGTGGGGGATTCGGTCACGTCATTGATTTATAAAAGACGATAGACAGTCAGGCATTTATTTTCTCCATATTTGACGTCATTTAAGATGTTTTTATACAGAAGGAAAATGGCTAAATCAGGAAATATGGAAATTAGGTATGGAATTTAACAGTTTAATGATTTTTACAATATCTGATGTTTTGAATGGTAGAAAAGAGTATGGAAATTGAGTAAGAAGTGTCATGTTTTTATGGATTTTTCATTACTATTCATTTTGAGCTGATTTGAACATAAATGTTAATATGATATTTACTGATTTATACTGGTAAGTAAATTAAAAGAACAAAGATTTTATTTTCATTGTCTGAAGAATCATATAGAATAGAAATGCTGGGTAGGGAAGAACTATACATTTCTGTTTCTTTCTAAATTTATAACTCATGACCTTTGACCTACTGACCCAGTTTATATGTACGGTCGTTATAGTAACCACTGCCAATAATCCTCAAATTTGTTCATTTACAGAAAGCTCCTGTTTGTTATTGTATTATAGTCATAGATTGCAGACAGTTAGTTAGAGGCACATTATGCCTCAGAATCAAATGAATTTTTCCTTCTTTAGAATGGGCACACATTAGTTTTCTTACATTTATTATTGTAAACAAGAAATGAGCTGACCAACAAATATAGAGCCTTAAAAGGCTCTACACTGGTGGCAAAGGCTAGTCACTTTTGGTTCCAGCAGTATAAGGGTTAAATAAAAACAATTAGACCATTCTCTAAAAAAGTCGTTCTCTAAAATTGGCAATATTACTATGACAATCATGTGTCTAAGACTGTTGGCATATTATGATATGAAAGCTTTTAGATATTGTAATCTACCAGCAAAAGTAGAACCAGTAGTCATACATATCTCATTCCATGACAATGTAAATTTTGTTTATCTTTTTGTTCTTTTATTATGTTTTGGCATATTTATGGCATTATTGATCATGGCATTGAGAACTTTTTTATAGAAAGGGGAGTAACTCTTGACTTGAAAATTTAGATCAATAATGGGAGTTATATTTCCTTTTTTCTCCACAAGGTCATTGTATAAAGATTGAGAGAAATTTAGCATAAGAAATAATAGCATTGGTGAAATATAATTTCATTAGAGAATTAATTAGGGAGAGAGAGCCTAAATGACACACAAAGAGCATTAACAACACAGGGATCTTGAAAGCACTCTTGACAAAGGTGTTATGACACCTGTAAAGCATTGACGACAGCTGGAAAGATCTATTGCAAGGGGAGAGCATAAAAGGCGCATAATCATCACTAAAGACAATTAATTTTGTAAGACTTAAATTTATAACATATTTAGAGCACACATTCATGCCTCATGACATATGCTTTAAGTGCATTTGTGATACAGCAAGAGCATTCATGGCACAGAGAGAGTATTTATGACACAGGGAGAGCATTTATGACAATGATTTGAGGGCATTTGTGACAAGGGAGAGCATTTATGACAATGATTTGAGGGCATTTGTGACAAGGGAGAGCATTTATGACAATGATTTGAGGGCATTTGTGAAAAGGGAGAGCATTTATGACAATGATTTGAGGGCATTTGTGACAAGGGAGAGCATTTATGATAATGATTTGAGGGCATTTGTGACAAGGGAGAGCATTTATGGAACAGAAAGAGCATTTATGGCACAAGGAGAGCATTTATGGAACAAGGAGAGCATTTATGACACTTGATTTGTGGACATTTGTGGCAAGAGAGAGCATTTATGACACAGGGAGAGAATTTATGGCACATGCTTTGATGGCATTTATGACAGGGGAGATAATTTATGACACAGGGAGAACATTTATGGAAACAGGGAGAGCATTTATGACACATGCTTTGATGGCATTTGTGACACAGGAAAAGCATAAAAGACAGACAGGGAGTATTCATGACACAGGGAGAACATTTATGACACCGGGGAGCATTATTTATAGAGAAAATGTATTAATGACAGAGAAAAAGAGGGAATGAATTAATTGATTATACTACATGTATCCTACTCTTGTTTTGCAAATTGATTTGATTTTAAAATCAAAGTCAATATTTACAATCCTACATTTAATCAGGAATGAAAATAATAAGAATGCATGATATAGAGGATATTTGTTTAGTTCAGTGTAAGATCGGAATATATTTCACCGAGTGAGCACCAAAAGGTATATTTCACGAGTGGCGCAGCCACGACCCGTCCCTAGATTTGCCACTTAAATGCCACCCTTTTCAATGGTGGAGTATTTAGACAATTTTCCACCAATAATGCCACCTAAATGCCACCAAAACGCCACCCAAATCATGAAAATGGTGAAAAATTTGAGCAGGACTGATGGTATATAATTTTCCAGTTAATTCCACCTTTTTTACACTTAATGCCACCAATGAGTGGAAAGTTGGTGGAGTATTTAGACAAACTTTCACCATTATGCCACCTTAGGGTGGCAAACTCATTTTCCACTACATGCCACTTGTTTCCACTAATTGCCACCATCATGGTGGAAAAGATGGTGGAGTATTTAGACAAATTTCCACCATTATGCCACCATGAGTGGCAAACTCATTTTCCACCAAATGCCACTTATTTCCACCTTTTGCCACCATTAGGGTGGAAAGTTGGTGGAGTATTTAGACACTTTTCCACCATTTTTCCACCACAAAGTGGCAAATTCAGTTTCCACTAAATGCCACCTATTTTCACCCTTTCAGAAATTTTCCACCTTTTGGGTGGCAATAGCTGGAAACTGCTTAAAAGTCACCCTCTACCCTAAAAGAGAAACAAACAAATTTTAAAAAATAATCCTTTTTAATGTCTCCATATGAAATAATTGTCTCAAAAAATAGCAACACATTAGTCATTTATTATCTTCAGTTTATCTTTCTATTCCTGGACGGTTTGAGGAGGTGCAGAATCACCCTATGGATTTCAGTCCTTTGGGTTGTCAGCCACTTTTCCAGCGCACAATCTAAAACAAAAAAATATTATGGAATAATTGTTACAATAATGGAAAACATTTAGCTGACATTAATTTTTTACATGACTATTGGATATTTCTATATTCAAGTTGAGTGCATAGATATGATTAAAACCTTAACAAAACAGCATTGCAGACGTGGAAGAATCAAACTTTTCTTATTTATTAATACTTCAAGGCAGAAAATATACGCAGAATCAAAAATGATATTTTCATTCAGTTCAATAGTTACCTTTCAAGAACTTAAGTTTTGCCTTGTCTGCACAAGCAGGTCTGGCGTCAGACTCTCTGTTCCATTTTCTCATACCAAACAATGAGCCGCCTTTAATCTCCTCTATATTGAATAGCATTCTGAAGAGCCTTGTTGTACCTTTCTCATGTGAGGCATAGTGCCTCAGTTCTGCCATCACTTGGTCCTAAAATATAATTATCAATATCCCAATAAGTAAAGACAGAAAATGAAACATGGTATATGTATACAACTCCAAAATTTTAAAATAAGAAAGAAATTAAGAAATACAACACGTCAACATCAGTGCAGGTTAAGTAATTTAATAATCTTTCTTCCAGTTTCAAGTTCTTAACGAACCTTCATCAGGATAAATATTTGACAAAATTTTCAAACTTAGGTGTACAAAAACTCTAAAATTTGTAAAACTAAATGTAAATGCAAATTAAAGTGTCATAAAGAGTTTGAATAAAAGTAGGTTTGTAAATAGTGCATAATAGCTATATTTATTAAGAACTGAAAGGTGTCTTATTGGGTACTGTGACACTTCTTTCCTATCAATTCTAAAATAACTTTGAATTAACAAGATACCTTTGTAAAGCCACTGAAGAACAAGTGTGTTGCTCCTCATTGCTTTGTGTCTGCAAAAGAATAATTCTTATTTAATGCTGTTTCTGTTATGAACTGTCATTCTCCTAACAGCTTGTTACTTAAGACTGTTTAGTTATGGTTATATAATCTACTGCACAAAGAAAGCTGAATTACAACAATGAAGGAATGAAGCTTACTATTAGAACAGTTAATGTTGATCTGCTTCACATGTGACACACAAGGAAATATGTTTATAGCATGAAAGTTGTAGTAATAAGTACCTGGTTATCTATAGTTTGATTGATGTAATATTGTACATATTAATGATATTGTACTTACTGATTAATTTCTATAATTATTTTCTAAAACTTAAAATTTCTAACATACTGTATTTATGAAATGATGAAGCTCTTCCTACATTCTTTACATTCCTACATTCTTTATATGTAAATTCAGCTTTCTATTTTTAGTCAAGTTACAAACATAACAAATTTAAAACATAATTTTATACAATACCACTTCATATTTTTACTGTTAAAAAAACTTAATAGTTTCTGCAAAAATAATAATAAATATGTAAAAGTTGCTTACCTGAAACTTTTGACTTGGAATGATTCTGCTGTTTATCTTCTTGTCTAATGTTATAATCTACACAATTCACACTTCAGTTAAAACTTCTCATTCTAATAAGACTTTTAAATGTATTCTTTGAGAAATCAAAAATATGCACCCTTACATTTTAAACAAATAATATCTCCAGAATTGCTACAAATACCAATCATTTTCCTTTGTGTTTGCAAGCTTTAACTGACCTCAATTCCTTTGAATTCAAACTTTACAACCGTACAACTGGAAAGTTCCATTATAATTTTAAACTGTGAGGGATTATTCAAAAACCATAGCACCTATCATTTATTTTTTACATTCATTTGAATGTTAATAAACTATGTCTTAAATACCTAAATTAGATTTGAGTAGAAATAAGTTTTTGAAAGATAATTTAGCATGCTATTTTAACACAGATTCTACATATAACATGTATTAATGTTGCCTCTCCAAAATAATCAAATGGAACAGTCTGGTCAGCTTGAGTAAACTATTAACCCCATGCAGAGATTACAAGATAACAGGGCAGTAGTTTTATCAGATCTGTGCTTGTATGCCTTTGTTGTTTAAATCTTAGAGGATGCAGTATTTACTAGCTAGTATTTACTTATCCTGATTATAAGAAAATTATCAGGAATTATTAGCTATTTACTTTTCACACAATTATTTTTACAATAGATTTAAAGCTCTGAAAGGCATACTATATTGTGTATGTATAATAAGCAAGCACAGTGCTTCATTATCTTGAAGGCTGATCTATTTTTATGTATATTTATTAAATAGCATTTAAATATTATTTTTAACAAGTTTGATTCATGTTTTTTTTCTTCTTTAAAATACATAACTCTCTCCTGCAAAGTTATGGAGTTATTGCCCTTTGTAAGTTTTAATCTGCAAAGCATAGTACAAAAAATGTTTGATACAATAATTTTAAACTCCACATATAACTAAATCTCATTGATGAGAAGTACAAGGCCTAGGAACCATAACTCTTTATTGCATGATTTGGGGGTTAATTGCCATTTTGTACTTCTCCATGCTTAATTTTTGTTCTGATCATTAAGCTCAAAAAGTATTGGCGATATTAATTTGAAACTTCACAGATATAGATCTTTGTGAGTAATGTGCTGTGTTTAAGAACCATAACTCTTGCATACTTTTGGAGTTATTGCCCTTTGCATTTTTCACTTTAATTATTGTAAGCATTACATGAAAAGTGTAAAATTACTCACAGATATCAGTTTAAAATAATATTAAAGGAGAACCAATCTTAATTAGAAGAAAAGACCAAAGTCAAACTTTATTCAAGATTGACATTAAATATCATAGCAGATTTTAACAACAAACTTTATGCAGAAAAAATGCATTTTCTGGTCATTGAAGAACATTTCAAACTATTTAATTACAGATTGCAACTAAAAAAGCTAAGTACACTTTTACAGCCGTAATTTTATTTTACAAGCATAGAATGGAACATAGGCACTTTTGACTTTAAGTCAAACTTTACATCCCTAAAGAAAAGTACTGAAAAAAAGAAAGAAAAAATGGAAAATAAAGTAACCCCATACTTTTCTAATTTTTCTTGCTCTTAATTAATTATGTGTGTTTTACGCCTGGAAAAGTGATTTTATGACAAATTTCAGTGTCTTTTCCTGCTACTTTACAGCTGGAATTATCATACATGTACCATCATGGGCAGTGACTTTGTATCAGAATTGTGTTCATGGCATTCTAGTATTCAGCATATAAAAGATTTTTTAAAAATACGAGTTTCTGATAAATTTTCAAACTGTTCAACTTTAATTTATTCTATTTTTGATAAAAAAAAGTTCACTTGATGCTTTGATAAAGCCTAGAAACAGATTTATTTCAGTTTGGAGCTTTAACTTAAATAAATCTTTTAAACCCTGCAATGCACAATAAATTCTCAGTTTTCCCTTTCCCCTTTTGACTAAAAAAAATTATTCACGAAAATTTTCTAAGTTTTTTTTCCACTAATTTGCCACCCAGAAAATAGTTAGAGTTTCACTTTTCCACTAAAAGCACTCATTTTCCACCTTCAAAATAAACTAAGTTTCATTTTTTCACCAATTTCCACCTTTTTGCCACCATGAAAAAAAGTCTATGTTCAAATTTTTTCCACTCAATGCCACCTAAATGCCACCAAAGGATAGTGGAGTTTTGGTGGTAATTTTGCCACTACAGTGGAAAAAGAGTGGAATTTTGTCATTTCCCAGTTAATTTCACCCTTTTTACACTTAATGCCACCCTTTTCAGTGGAAATAGCTGGCAAGTAGTGGCAAATCTAGGGACGGGGAGTGAAATATGAACTTTTGGTGTTCACAAGGTGAAATATATTTCGATCTTACACCAAACTAAACAAATTTTCTTTTTATTATATGCAAAGAAACGTTTTAAAAAGACATAAAACCTAATACTGAATGAAAAGCACGCCAAATAATAATACAACGTGACGTCATTTACGACGTCACGTCATTAAGTTGGTACCCAGTACTGTGCACGCTGGCATTTCACTGAAACAACGTAATGGGCTTAAACTCAAAACAGTGAAATTATCAAAGTGGTAATTTCACTGTTTCAAACAGTGAAATTACCAGTTTTAAATCACTGATATATTTCTATAAACCACCGAAAAGCATGTAATAAAATACGTATAATTGTACAAATACTAAATGTTACTCTATATAATTAAAGATTAATATGATTTTAAATAAAGCAACATTTCAAAATTTAGGTCATATTTTAGGTTGAAGGAAATGTTCTACTTATACAAATGATTAGGACAAAAAAGAAGATCTCATATCCAACATTCATTCTAATGCATATCTACTTTGTGGTTTATTCATCAACACCTGTGATTAAAGAGAGAAGTGTATAGAATAATAAGATTTAATTAAATTTGTGCTATTTATAGTTTACAAAGAAATTAATGATTTTGCATGATGAAAATTTTAAATGGGTTAATGTCATTATGAAATGACAAACAAAAAAAGAAATTTATATTATAGAAAAAGGAAGGTTTTATGACTTGACATTGTGAATACACCCTCGCCTGTCATATTTTACATTTTAAGAAGTTATATCATGATGGGTTTTTTAGGTATTGTTGTGCCGAAAATGTAAAAAGAAACATGATAAAAGGTTGCATTGTTTAACTTGTTGAACAATTACATAGCAGTAACTGTGCTAGACTTTATGATCAGATAGACAGCTCTGTCTTGCTTTCATGGAGCATGTCCATCCCTTTACTTAGGGGTTTCTGTAGCTGAGCCTACTTAGGGGTTTAAGTAGCCAAGGCTATTTAGAGGTTTCAGTAGCTGAGGTTACTTAGGGGTTTCTGTAGCTGAGCCTTCTTAGGGGTTTAAGTAGCCAAGGTAATTTAAGGGCTTAAGTAGGAGCTTCAGTAGCCAAAGTTACTCATGGGTTTCAGTAGCTGATGTTACTTAGGGGTTTCAGTAGCTGAGCTTACATAGGGGCTTAAGTAGCCATGGTTATTTAGGAGCTTCAGTAGCCAAAGTTACTCAGGGGTTTCAGTAGCTGATGTTACTTATGGGTTTCTGTAGCTGAGCTTACATGGGGGCTTAAGTAGCCAAGGTTATTTAGGAGCTTCAGTAGTCAAAGTTACTTGGGGGTTTCAGTAGCTGATGTTACTCAGGGGTTTCAGTAGCTGATGTTACATAGGGGCTTAAGTAGCCAAGGTTATTTAGGAGCTTCAGTAGTCAAAGTTACTTAGGGATTTCAGTAGCCAAAGTTGCTTAGGGGCTTTAGTAGCCAATGTGTATATTTAAGTGTTTCAGTAGCTAAAGTTACTTAGGATCTTCAGTAGCCAAATTTGCTTAGCCGCTTCAGTAGCCAAGGTTTATATTTAAGTTCAGTAGCTGAGGTAACTTAGGGGCCTCAGTAGCAGAGGGATGAATGTCACTGGTTCAGATGACTTGCTCTTCATTTTTTTTTAACTTATATATTTTTTAAATATTATATGGAAAAGTAAAAAAAATGCTTCAGGTAACAAAGACAATTACAATGTTAGTCAAAAGACTTTGCTGACTCAGACCAGGAACTTTTGATTCTTCTATAGGTCTGGAAGTTTTTAGTGGCCAGTGGTTTTGCTTAAAGGTACTTTCTGTAACCTGCATTATTATTCTCGACAGTCAGCTGAGTTCTACCATCCTATGGCCATTTCTTAAATACATAATATCACTTCTGAAGAATACCTTTATTGTGGATAGACATATTTTTTATGTAAAATAGTGTGAAAAATGTTTATTCAAGGCTTAAAACGTCTATTGATATTTAGATGATGACATCTGAAAAATTTTAAACAAGTCCCTTAAGCATGTTACTTAAAATACGGTGAAAAGGCGAGAAGTTTTGAATTAGATTTAATAGGTAAACTGTTGATATAAGCTGATTTTATTGTAATAGATATTTATTCAGACTGGAGGCTATGGGAAAAAAACTGAGTGCAGACTGTACAACAAATAAACTAATCGGTGAAATTTATGAGTTTATAAAGTTCATTTTATAGTGTAATAGAAAAAGTCATTGTGTGTAATAGATTGTACTTAACACTATTAGCCCTTTCCATTTTAGACATGTTCTGCTTTGAATTTCAAATTACTAATTTTTGATATAAGGGGGATTTTTATTTGAAAATTACTTAAATTTAAAGCTTAGAGTCTGTTGATACTGTGCGGATTTGTGGACTCGCTCAACTGGCGGTATCGGAAAATTATTATTGCCACCTGCACACTGGTGTTCTGGGCGTTGATTGGTCACTAAGCTAAATGTATATTTACCTTTTTATTTTTATTTTTTTTGCTAAAGTGACCAATCAATGCCCCGAACATCTGTGAAAAGGTTTACACTTTTAAAAGTTAAATTTAGATTATGTCATTTGGTGACATTGATCTTTCATTTTCGGAGTCAATATTGTTAATCAACAGGTATTCAACAGTACAACAATATTTCGGAGAAAAAAAATTTAGTTGTTCCTGTGGGAGGTTATATTAATTTTATTGAGAAGTTTTAGTTTTGGAAGAAATGATTCTGTTGTTGATGGACCTCTATGCAGACGTTGTACTCTACAACTGCTTTGCAAAAGACTTCTTCTCTTCTACATAATGTTCCTAGTACTTTATCTAATTTTTACCAAACTTCATTTTTGACAAAACTGAGGAACTCCTCTAATTTTTTTAATTAAATAGTAATGTTTTAGTGATATACTAAGAACAAATTGTTGTTATTTAGGGGTGTATGATGGCTGTAAAGCTTCACTCAAGGTATTTCATCTGTACACAACTTTAATCATTGTCCAGGTCCAAAAATGAATACTGTTTAAACTTTAGTCATTGTCCAGGTTCAAAAATGAACACTGTTTAAACTTTAGTCATTGTCCAGGTTCAAAAATAAACACTGTTTAAACTTTAGTCATTGTCCTGGTCCAAAAAATGAACACTGTTTAAACTTTAGTCATTGTCCAGAACCAAAAATGAATACTGTTTAAACTTTAGTCATTGTCCAGGTCCAAAAATGAATACTGTTTAAACTTTAGTCATTGTCCAGAACCAAAAATGAATACTGTTTAAACTTAAGTCATTGTCCAGGTCCTAAAATGAATACTGTTTAAACTTTAGTCATTGTCCAGAACCAAAAATGAATACTGTTTAAACTTTAGTCATTGTCCAGAACCAAAAATGAATACTGTTTAAACTTTAGTCATTGTCCAGGTCCAAAAATGAATACTGTTTAAACTTTAGTCATTGTCCAGGTTCAAAAATAAACACTGTTTAAACTTTAGTCATTGTCCTGGTCCAAAAAATGAACACTGTTTAAACTTTAGTCACTGTCCAGAACCAAAAATGAATACTGTTTAAACTTTAATCATTGTCCAGGTCCTAAATTGAATACTGTTTAAACTTTAGTCAATGTTCAGAACCAAAAATGAATACTGTTTAAACTTTAGTCATTGTCCAGAACCAAAAATGAATACTGTTTAAACTTAAGTCATTGTCCAGGTCCTAAAATGAATACTGTTTAAACTTTAGTCATTGTCCAGAACCAAAAATGAATACTGTTTAAACTTTAGTCATTGTCCAGGTTGTCTAACTTTAGTTATTGTCCAGAACCAAAAATGAATACTGTTTAAACTTTATTTATTGTCCTGGTCCAAAAATGAATACTGTTTTTTTTAGTCATAGTCCAAGTCCAAAAAAAAATACAGTAAAGACTCTGTCCGGACTTGACCAAAAGTCCCGGACTTGACCAAAAGTCCGGTTTCAGAGGATTCCGGTTTTCAGAGGTTTTATACATTTATTGATAATTATATTGTGTGTTTGAATATTGACTTTAATTTTTCAAATCATTTTGAATCTACTTTTAAATCCTTTTGTATAAATCATATTTTAATTTCTTTTTTCAATAAACGTCCTGAGTTTTTTTATCATGCAAATTCATATATATTATTCAGAAAATTAGAAATTAAAACAAACAGTTTCTAAAATATAACTTTTTAATTGGCTTTTGAAATATGTCATTTATGGAATGAATTATTAATATTTTTGCATAAAATTTAAATGCCCAAATAAAGATAACTTTAAGATCAAAATTTTACAGCAAAACAGGAATCATTTAACAAAAGATTCACAATTCTATTCAACATTTTATTATATAAATAATACCATCAAATTTAAACATTTTGAGAAATCATACCTATACAGTCAGAAAAAGACACAATTATGACGAAAGACTTATAGTAAGAAATTAACAAACACAAGTGTTTTTCACACCTGCATAGATTAAAAGCAGATGACCATTAACTGGTAATTGATCACTTGTTATTGGAATATATCTTAGTCCACATTTAAATACACAGAAAGTTGACACTTAAATTGCTGTCCGGTTTTCAGAGGATTTTTTATGCATGTTTAGCATTAGTAGCCATAGAAAATCGTCCGGTTTTCGGAATTCAGAGGTTCCGGTATTTAGAGGATTTTTTTCAATGAACTTATAAGAAGAAAATATGGGACTTTAAAAATCGTCCGGTTTTCAGAGGATTCCGGTTTTCAGAGGGTCCGGTTTTCAGAGTTTTTACTGTACTCACAGTTTACAGCACTACTCATTGTAAAAGGTGTTACTTATGAATTTAATTATTATTGTACAGGACAACAATTTTCATTAAGCTGGGTATACCTCAGCTGTCATTGCTTATATAATTCAAACATAGTATGTATAAAGGTAAATACTATAAAATGTACATACGATAATAAAAAATAATGACGACTTAAAAATCAGAATTATTGTATTTAATCATGATTTTGATGACAATCCTTATGTTTATTTTAGTCTCAAAACGAGAAAGAAGTGTGATGTACGTACACTCCCTTGTGGCGTACACCTGATAATTTAATGTTTTGAAATTTTGATTAATTAGCAGTTACGTCTAAAATAAGGGACAATTTAGATTTTATCTTTGAAAACGGAACTGGGAACTTTGCTTGTTCGTGTTTAACTAGGGTGTAGATATATGATTTAAAAGATATCAAATTTATAATCTGAGGCGACTCACTAGAGAGCTGTTGATTATAATGTTTGCTTTTTTGTCTGAAATTTCACAAAAATATCGTAAATCCACTGTGTCTATGACCGCAGGGATAGGCTGGCTGGCTTTTGTGGTTATTGAACTACGTATGAAAAATCGTGTTTTATTAATACTTATCGAAAGTTTTTTAAGTTCAGATTAATTGATTATTGAGGTTCAGTTATTGGTAAAGATATAACAACAAGCTGAGTTTGATCTGGCAAATTGATTTCAGGTCACAAAGTTTCTTAAAAGGATCTTAAGTACATTTAAGTTTAATATTTTTCGGGAAATTAACCTTAATCTTTTTTTTCGCTATAACATTCAATCTCAAGCTAGCTAATTGCTTTAAAATTGATACAAAACATAATAAAATATGAAAAACCATTTGTAAACTTCTACTAATGATGTGAAATATTGAGTTTGTAAATGAAATAAAATCTTGTGAAAATCTGAAAGGGTATTAACGCAAAAATGAGTAATAGATTTGCTCCTATCCGATTAGTCAGAGGGGGTGATTTGAAAACTCCAGGCTATTGAATCCTTAGTCATCACTGTTATATTGTACCAAAATTTATATTCGGTTAATTGCATTATTTAGAAACAAATGAGAATATAGTTAAATTGTAACCTGTGCAGGAAAACCACCTCTGGAAAATGAAATATTATAACTTAATTAGGTAAGGATTTGGTGACAGGTTGTATTATGCAGGTGGTCCTTTAATTAATATAAGAAATCTGTGCTGAATATGTTGTGTTGAAGATTAGATGAGATGCATGGTATTTTCTAAAACAGGTTTTAAAAGATTGTCCTTTATTCAGAGGTGGTTTTTGGCACTAATATTAATATGAGTCTCGTCACGACAAAACCAACATAATGGGTTTGCGACCAGCATGGATCCAGACCAGCCTGCGCATCCGAACAGTCTGATCAGGATCCATGCTGTTTGCTTTCAGTTTCTCTACTTGTTATAGGGTTTGTAAGCGAACAGCATGGATCCTGATCAGACTGCGCGGATGCGCAGGCTGGTCTGGATCCATGCTGGTCACAAACCCATTATGTTTGTTTTGTCGTGACGCGGCTCATATGATGAAGAGGAAGTTTAAATTCTGATTTATTCATGGCATGCATTGAAATTAATTTAAATTGCACAGTTTTAATTGCGTTTCTTGCTAACCTAATTACTTAAAACTAGGTCAATATTTAGCTAGTCGTTGAATCATTACAAATGTCTAGAAAATATCATGTCAACTGTACGGATAAAGGACATTCATGTCAACTTACAGGTGAAATTCATGTGCATCTATTGTTATAATTGTTTCCTATAAAAAAACTATGGAAATTTGAAAAAAAAAACAAAAACCTCGCCAAATAAAACAGGCATTGGCATATTGCGTCAACAAAGGTTAGACTTCAGTTCAAACCAATTATACCTTCTTAATTAGAGCTATATTTAATGCTCTTTGTCAACATTTTGGATTGGAGAAGAAGCAATAATTTATAAACCAGTACATTCTTACAAACATTCAATAAAAGAGTAATAATTAAAAACTACTTTTTACGTCATGTCATTCGGTGTAAATTTTTAAAACCATGAAATTATTGTTTGATAAAAACAGGTAATTTAATGTTAAGATGTACTTTTTGCTTTGTTACTGAAATGTCGGGGATGTTACTTTAATATTCACGTACTGGAAAAGCACCGAATAATTTATTGACCCGTACAGTATCGTACAGTATTGTAATGTTAACACAACGTGATCATCTTTATAAGGTTTCTCATCGGTCTTATTTAATTGATATGTAAACAATATTTATTGTATAAATGCAAAGTGTAATGCATGTTTTCTTTATGTTAATATGATCAATCATTTACTTATGAGAGGCTGTTAAAATATGATTACAGTTTTACACCAAAAAAATTCTGTTTAAATAAGGTCCCCGATTGTTTTTTTTTTACTGTACTTGTACTGAAAAGTATTTTCATGTCATTGAGTTTGCACTTTATAATGTAAAAAAAAAATCATAATTTAACAATCACAATTTATCTAGATGTTATATTTTATTTGACAATTTTCATAATTTCCTAATCTGATTCTGTTTTGCATAATAATGCTTGCATAAAAATAGATTCTTAACAACGTTTATAGTGGTATTTTAAGGGTTGTGTATTGTTTGATTTTATTAACCTGTCTATTCCATACTGATTATATGGTCAATGCACAGAATATATTAATATTCGATAAATGTTCGGTGAATTCCGTGAAATTTAAGCAGTAAGATATGATTAAATTCATCTGGTTTCTATGCATTAGTTACACTGACCGTTATAGCGCAATAGGGTAAACTATGGGTATATAATTTCTAAATGTCCTATGTGTTGTAAGATCGAGACAGAGTATGTCCAGGTATTTTTTCTAATTTATAACTATTTTCAATATTTTTTAAGTTTGTTCTCTCTGTTTTAATAGGTTTTGCACTTTTTTGTTAATACTATCTTTTTGTATATAACATTGTTAAAGAATTAATATTCAAAATTCATTCGGATCAATAAATGTCATTTCAGTGCCGTAAAATACAATACAAAACGTGCATGACAAGTCAGTGTTTCTTAGTTGTTTCATATCTGTGTAGAAAATTCTGAAAGCGCTTGATCATTTTCATTATAATATGCTTAAAAATAAAGAAAAAATGAATCTAAAAATAAGTGACGTCTAAAAAAATGTCAAAAGAAGGGATCGAACCTCGGACCTCTCATACATAAGGTAATCACTTAACAGACTTTGCTATTGCGGATGTTACGAGAATCTACATTAAGCTAGTGGGAGTTTTCCAAACGTTAGCTATATACTCCATATTAATTCTCGTAAAATAAACGGACAAAACCGAAGTAGGATCGAATATTTAAATGAGTGCTATAATGTATTCATAATTGACAGGTCAATAAAATCAGACTATATAACTCAGATTTGCAAAGTTTGAGTGTTAGATGTGCATGCTTTTTTTGGTGGTGGGGGGTGTTGGGGTTTCTTTGCTGACAGTTTTGTTCACGACAATTTATTTGTTGCCATTTGTCTATTTCTGCAAGTTCAATTAATTCATCAATAAGTTAATATGTTTAAAATTAGTAAGTTCTCCAACACTTTTTATCTGTTAACTAAATTAAAAGCTACCAGATTATGACTGACTTATAAAGACCATAGCCAGTACTTAATACACATCTATCAGATGACCCGAGACTTTACTATAATTGGTTGTGCAATTTTAGAACTTTGATTCCCAACAAATGGACTGTTCCAAAATTATAATATAAGGTCAAGTCCATTATACAAGTTCACCAGATATTAAAATCAAAATTTTATTCAGAGTCTTAATTAAATAGGGCATTAAAGGTAAATGGTCTTAAACCAAATCATTCTGTATCTAGATACTAATGGTCTTCTAGTATTAAAGACCAAATTCATAATTATGATAATATAAGTTAATGAGGTGAGTGACTGCATGACTGTGATAATTTAAGGTTAAACATCCACCATTATTTAACCACTATCTGTGTGATATATAAGAGTGAAAATCAATTCTAACAGCTTCACACTTTTCCCCTATCAAAACAGATAGGGTATGTCATCATCAAACAGATACTAAGAGGCCATTTTAATATTATACAATATATGCACAGCATAAAAAAAGAATGTTTACACATCATAAGATGTCAGATGATGATGTCAGTGAACCAATGACATCAGGAAAATTACCTCTATGGCCTTATAATGCTCAATATAGTTCAACATATTTTTTATCAATTTTCCTGCATGTTTGAACTAGAACCATGCATTATTGTACAACAATGCCCTCAAAATTAAATAAAATTTTAGCTTCAGCCTTGTGTATGAAAATAGCTTGAAGTTTAATTTGAACCATTCTCTTGAGTCTGTTTAAGTGGAAACAATTGGTCAGCCTCATTAGAGTTAAGGACTCGAACCACACAAGTCTTGCCGAGGGGCAGATACCTTAACATTTAGTCAGGAAATTTGAAACATTTATTTGACCATTCACACAATAAAAAAATGTTTTTATTTAACTTAGATTCTGTTTTGAAGTAACTTTACTTAAGATAAAGCTGATTGTAAAGTTTTAAAATGTTAATATTTTTTTATGTTTAAGTTAATATTTTAAGTAAACATCTATTTATAGGAAATGATTAATAAAAAAAAGTTGCAAATTATCTTTGCAAAAAAAGTATATGGATCTTAAAATACTACAGATACATCCTGTTCCCATACAGTTTATCATTAATTTGTCAATTTTGAATCAATTAAGCTTTAAAAGCACTTGTGTATGATAATGATTTATATAAGTATGAAGATAACAACATTTGGACCCATGTCTTTTACAGAACTGACAGGTCTTAAATAGTCTTTTAGTTTCCTTGACCGTAACTTCAAATGATATCAAATATATATATATCGCCACTTTAATGCAGTAAGAGGTTAACTTCTAATATAATTTAACAGGAGTTAACCCATTACTGCACTAAGGTAATGATATGAAGTCTACATCAGTTATCGACCAAAAAAAATCCAGAAAATTAAGAGTTAACCAACATTTCTGGTATCCTAATTGAGTAGGAGATTTAAGAATTAACAACCAAGCTATGCTTTACATTTTTTTATGGATAATTTATCCAAGATTTAAATGTTTTTATGATATTCTTATTACCATGGTAACCATAAGCATTATGTTTTGATTTTAAATTTCCAGCAGGTAAAAAAACTTGGTCAGTTGGCAGACAGAGTAATCTCCAAAAGAATTCTTCAAGATTATTAATCTATTTAATCAGTCAAAAGCTTAAGGTTAATTTGGAATGACCACAGTTAGCAAGAAAAGGCTTAATTTCTAATCTTTCAATTAGTTTTAAGTTAAAGACCATTGATTTCCTTAATAGGGAATAAATTTAGTAATCTTTCTGAAATGCCTTACCTTATGTAATGTTTCAAATCATAATGTTTTTACCTTTGATTGTTGAACAGTGAAAATCTTTAATGATGGAAAATTCAGTCAAAGTAATACATAGTGTTAATGGTTTGATTGTGTGTCATGGATTGAGTTCATGGATAGCAGTGGTAAAAACGTCACCATTCCACAGCCCCCCACCCCAGGCATGATAAAAAAAATTCAACATTAAGATAATTATATAGAATGGTGTTTGGCGCATTGATTGGTCACTTCCCTGCCCCCCCCTCCTTATACCCACTCTTCAACCCTGTTAACTGAAGTATTTTTCATTTGAAATAATTATGTTTTAATATTTGATATATGCTTTTTTTTATTCAATTTCCTTCATTCCCTGCACAAATAAGAAATGATACTTCTATTGTGAGGGGGGCACGGGTTGGGGGGATAGTGACCAATCAAGGCACCAAACACCTGTGAGTACAATATAAGTTATAGAATTCAACATTTTAAAACATCTGCAGGTGATGCCAATGTACCTGTAGAAAAAGGCAAAATTCACATGACCTGTGAAATGAGTTTTATAATTTATGTCTTAATGTATGTTTAATTTGCCTAAGATTGAAAATCTATTTCAATTTGGTTTAACCTCTATAATTCTATTTAGTGTTTAAAATTAATTTTTTTGCCCAATAGGATTGCATTTATTCAAAGGAATTGTAACATTTTATTTTTGGTAAATCGGCTTTACTTAATCAGTCCAGTAAAATTGAAAAAAATTTCAAACACTGAAACGGTTACTGTTTACAAAATTGAATTGGTCAACTGGGTGGTTATAAGAACTTGACTTCAACCTTCTTGCCTCTTACCGCTGTGGGTGCAAATCCCAATAGGTTCTTTGGATTTTATGAAAGGAAGCTATCCATCTAGCTTACGGCTCAAGTGCCCTTCCGTGCATTATTTCAGACACAAAAGGGCACTTGAGGTCTTCATCCACAAGTTAAGTGCTTTATGACTCAATATACTGTGTTAGTGCAATATAAAATCCAAACCAAGAAATAAAAGATATAAAGATAAGGGGTTTAAACATCTTTGAAGGTTAAAATCACAGAAACTTTTATGTTTCATACAAAGACAATATTTTTCTTATGTTCATATTGTATTGTAAATTTAATCTTTCTTTAATTATTTTTTTTTTAAGTTTGGCTGTATGTCCCAGGATTAATATCAGATTAAAACTGACTGTTAAAATAGTACCATGAGTGGATTGCACGACTTAAGCGAGACTCGTAAAGTGTGCACGAGTACCTTAAGTTTTAAAATTGTACTCTATTCAGTATAGGTGAAAATAATTGGTATAAAATTGATAGGCGGTTGACTTGAGCTAACAGTTTGTCTAGTATCTACAGTCGACTAAAGATAAATGTTTACACGTCTACAGCTCTTTCTTAAATCCTTGTTGCGGTTAATTGTTCAAACATAAAATATATCAGGACGTAAATTAAATAAACCTGTATTTTAAAATGGAAATACACTCAAAATAGCATGTTCATTTTAAAATGCATTTAAATTTAAAGCTTTGATGGTTTAAACATTGACGTAACAGCGAAACATTTCGTAAAATGTAAACTGGTATTAAAGTAGAGTATTTTATAAAGGTGTCTTGAAAACTGTGGTAACATTGAAGGAAGTGCTGTGGTTTGTTTTTTTTTAAAGAAAAATTAATTATTTGAGCGAAAGGAAATTTTAAAAAAGCAACAACATGAATAAAACAATGGAGCATGGGAGTTATCAGGATTTGGCTGAATGCTGGAAAATTCAAATGTTCTTGGAGTCAACGGCCCAGGTACAAATTATACTTTAAAATATATATTTTTTTTTAAATACCTTTTAAGGAAAGTTAAGCAAACTTATGCCTATCAGTTTGTTGCATAAAACATATGGAAAATATTTAGAGAGTTGAAATTTAGAATAATAATTTTTTTTAATGCTTACTTTAAGAAAACAAAACTTTTAAGTATCAAAGGATTGGAAAAAGAAACCTCGACTATCTTACTCCTGAATATTTAGGTCTTTCACAATACACACCACCGACTAAAACATGCATTTTGAATAATATATTTTGTTAAAAATGAATTAGATTTAGTAATAGTAAAAGTATGTTGAATCCCTTACACCTGGGGTTAGCCAAAATCGTCTGTTTTGGTGCCTTATATGACCTACACCTATATTGGTGCATTGAAAAACCAAACAAACAAAAGCAATGAACTATGTAAGCAAAGTTTTTAATGCCTATGTTATAAGTTTGTAGACTCATGTGATAGTATTATCATTTTTCTGATTGAGACACAAAATTGACAAGTTTATAATAATTTTACAATATTTTACAGCATTCTAAAAACCTAAGGTGAACATTTGAAGAAATTCTATAATTTCCTAGAACAATTATTTGGTTGTATATAAACTTTAATTATTTTGAAATATCATTTGTGTGACTGTTAGGTTTGTTTACCCTTGGGAAGGGTACTGCACCAAAATAGTTACCATATGGGTCATTGGCATCCGCGCCAAAGCATGACGCCCTTTATGGAATGAGAAAGGGCAGTTGCAACTTCTTGGGCCTTTGAAAATTGTTGGTCATAATTTTGTTTCTGGAAAGATATATTTTAAGGGAGCTGCATGGTATGATTTTAACCAACCAATCAAAATTGTACGAATATAATTGATTGTAAGAATATTATCACACTTAAACATATATGATGTTATCACATTGTAACATATTCTGTTATCAGGCCATGCTTTTAAGTTTGATATGAGCGATATATATTTATGTGCAAGATGATAAATAATATGACATGATATTATAATATCATAAAATGCTATTGTAACTGCAGTTTATATCAAAATAAAACCCTGACAGGTTCACTTCTTCATTTTGTTCTTACTTTGCATTAAATGTAGGTTGACGGATAGTTTATATGTTTAGTAAAGATTGACGAAATTTTAGCCATTAAAAAGACAATTAAATGTAAATTTGAGAAATTTTAAGATTAAAGAGTTATGATGTTTATAGTTTGTATCAAAGAAAACACCATTTTATGTTAAATTCATTGTTACACTTAAGGCCATAGTAAAGATGATTATAATAGAAATGAGCGGTGTCATGACAAAACCGACATAGTGGGTTTGCAACCTGAGCATGGATCCAGACCAGCCTGTGCATCAGCGCAGTCTGATAAGGATCCATGCTGTTCGCTATCAGTTTCTGTACTTGTTATAGGGTTTGTAAGCGAACAGCATGGATCCTGATCAGACTGCACGGATGCGCAGGCTGGTCTGGATCCATGCTGGTCGCAAATGCACTATGTTGGTTTTGTCGTGACACGGCTCAATTATAACTACTAAAATTTCTGACATTTTAAACTAATTATACAATGTTTGAGACCGACTGGTTCTTGAGTTTCATCAATATATTATAAATTAACTTCAGACTTTGGTTAAACTCTAAGAAATTATCTTATAACCATAGAAGAATATTTAGTTTATATCCTAGGAAACACTCTTGAGTTTGTTCCTGGAACCAACCAGCTATGTAAGCAATATGAGAGTAAGTTTCTTGCTCAATTGGCTCAAGACATTAATGTTCATCATTTTGCTGTAGATTTATTCCAAAAACTAAATAAAACTTATTGCAGTGGAAAGAAAGAAAACATATTCCTTTTATAGAGTAGGATATGACTCAGAGATGTGCACTTTAAAAAAAAACAGATTTACCATCATAAAATCAGTTTTATGATGTGTTTAATTTATTCATTTCTTTATCAGTTTAGTGTCCTGTTGACTAGAAACGCATTTAAAGTTTGAATGTTTTATAGATGATGAAACACAGTTCACAATATTTTGAAATATTATAAATTAATAGTCCCAGCTTTCAGTGATCTATCACTAAACATGAGTGTAACCAAGGAAATTTACAAAACTACTTGTTGAATGAAGTTTATGATCCGTTTATTGTGCATCATGATCTATGTGGTTAAATATGGAAGACCACATAATTGTTCATTAAAGACAACTCGTTTGGCTTCAGCTGATTAATTGTGGGTTATGTATATGTTGATTAATACAATTATCTCTTTTACTCACTTTGTATGTCATTGTAATCTAATTTTTTTTAGGATTTAAAAAAAAAATTTTATCTTTTTTTCTTTTTACAATTTTCGAAACATAGATGTGGGGCATCTATTTAATTTCTTTTTTATTTATTATGAATTTATGAATCTACAGCTAGATTATTATAATGCTGATTATAAAGAGCTACATTTTAATGAATTGCATCATTTTTTTTCATTTGCTTGAAAAGGATTTAATGACTTGAATCATATAAATTCAAATTAATTTATCAGACATTAAACTTCTACATTTGTATAATTGATTTGCTCTTCTTTTAATTTAAAACATAACATTTTATAATGTCAAGTATTTCTACCCATGATGCAGCCAGTAAAGACCAAGATAAGCATATTTGCTAGTTTTGAAATTAAAAAAAAAATCCCTAAAAATTATGAATAGTTTTGTCCAGATTGTCCACTTAACAGTGAAGTTGAAGAACCTTGAAATTTGTATACTTGACTTGAAGAACCTTGAAATTTGACTTTTGCGACAAAATTTAATTTAAATATTGTGTGCCTAACTGTTAAAAATCATTTTTTTGTCTTGAAAATTTCAAGCATACATTGAATATATTAAGCTTTTCCAAATATTTTCATTTGATTATGTGCGTTTGAGTGTCGTCTTATGTGGGGTGAAAATTAAGCTCACTAATCAGTCATCCTTGCTATTGGCCAGTTATCGGCCAGTCAGGCAAATAAATCTGTATTGTTGGAGGCTCTCCGTACTTCAAGGTTGTTTTTCGGCTACTTTTAATTTAAGTCTGTTTACTACAGCTACCTACTTGAACTCACATTTGACCTCTTTACAATATTGTCATTATGTCTTTATGAGCCACACCATTTTATAAATACATTAAGTATACCTATGTCCATTATTTGGTGTCACTTTCCTACATTATGTCCAAAAACTGTTATACTTTTTTGTCATATAACTTTATATGTTGTCATTTTGTTGCACTTATATAAAACTTCAGATTTTCATCAGGAACAGTCATATTAGCAGTCTGCTGAAGAATTTGTTACTTTCTTAATAGCAGCATGTAATATATAACAATTTAGGCAATTTATTATCTAAATTCAGGCAATTTATTACCTATATTAAGGTAAATTATTGCCTGAATTCAGGTACTTTATTACTTTAGTTAAGGCAATTAATTACCTAAATTAAGGCAATTAATTTATTACCTAAATTATGTCAATTTATTACATAAATTAAGGCAATATATTACTTTTAGTCCATTTATTACCAAAATTAAAGCAATTTATTACCTAAATTAAGACCATTTATTACCTAAGTTAAAGCAATTTATGGCCTAAATTTAGGCAATTTATAACCTAAGTAATGGCATTTGTGACCTAAATTAAGGCAATTTATCTCCTAAATTAGGGCAATTGTTACCTAAATTAAGGCAATTTATTACCTAAATATAGGCAATTTATTATCTAAATTAAGTCAGTTTATTACCTAAATTAAGTTAATTTGTGAATTAAATATAAGAAATTTGTAACCTAAGTATAAGCAATTTGTGACCTAAGTAAAGGCAAGTTATTACCTAAATTAAGAGAATAATTACCTAATTTAAGACTTGCTTGTTATAAGACTGCTGATGGCAAGAGATTCCTTCCATATGCGACTAATCCTTGCGACCTGATCATGGCCTACTCTGTTTGTTATTCAGTCAGTACATATATCTTGGAAATTTCCCCTGAAATATTGAGTTTTGTCCAAATTGAAAAGTAGACAAATACATGTAAGTCTGTGTGGTTAGAGTTACTATATTACATAACACAAGTTTTCTGGTTTTTAGTGCAAGTCTAGGTATATTTTTTTGCAAAACTAGATTATTAGTACATGTAGATACACTGTATATGTTTTAACAAATCTAGACATATTTTTTGCGGCCTTAGAAGCTTACGGACTGGAGAAGAATTATGTAATAAAAAATAATGTAATAAATGAAGGAGTGGGCGTGAAACAGTTTTGCATCATGTTTTGCACAACAGTTTGACAAGTTTAATGACATTTACATTATATAATTGCAGAAACAAAATCTAACTTGAAACGAAATTACATGATGTTTTGTTATGTTGTACACGGCAGTTATTTGCGGGCAGCCGAGAAACATTGACAATTAAAACGGATAAGACATGACATTCTGTTGCATTGACAAAAAACATGTTTCACATGTTTACAAGATCAGGATATGTTTTTTGCTTCAATGCATGTCCCGAAACATTGCAAGTTAGACAAACTTTACATTCTGTAGTCTTTTGTTATCTGCTGCAAAAGAAGTGTTGTACATTTTTTTTATTTCATTGGATAAACTTTATTATTTAAAAACAAGATAAGCCTTCTGTGCCATGTTTCTTTAATCTTTATATCTTTTTTTACATTCTTTGATACATAGAAATGTTAATTGTGAAGAATCCTTCAATTACTAAGAAATACTCAATTCTTCAATGAATTGATTTGATACTGGGTTTATGAACGAGTTTCACTGGATTTTTACCAAATTTTGCTACAAGCATGCTGTCAGTTATTGCATTTGATGGACTAACCCACAATTCATCTAGTAAGTTTAAATGCATCCTATATATACAAGTATATATGTTGCTTTTATATTTTCTATGTATATGAAATATCGTAAGTTAATTTCATGGTTAACCCCTTGTAAGCTTCAGTTTTCGATTCCTACTACCTAATATGGTCAGCCAGTCTGTGTTGTAATTGTGCTGTCGGCACAGGGGAACAAGTTTTAAGTACCGTTGACTGCTTTGAGTTTTTGTACTTAAATGTTGATATTCCTAAATTTATAATGGATTAGGGCTCTTGCAAGTGGGCGATTTGAGCAACTGAATTGCCTCTAGTTCCTCTAGTTCGCCATATTTGAACATCAAAAGCGAAATGACCTTGCTAAGCTTTTTTACTTTTTTATATAATTTAAATGTAAATGTTACTACACAATGTATGAGTAAGTAGATAAAGCATCTTCTTTTTAGATTAAATTGATGCTCCTAGCACCTTTTCGCTTCTCCCTATGGCTTCAAACTTCTCCCTGATGGGAACTTTGGGAAAAGTCCCTTCGCTCTAAAATTTTGGTATAGCTAGATCGAGCCTTGTGGTTTAAAGTTCTGAATTAAAGCAGAATCAAATTTAGCAGAGTAAGAGTTAAATTGTAAAATTAGATTTCAGTGCAGTTGAAATTTCATTAATTTTTTTTTTTAACAATGAATTTGGCTTGATATTTGATCTGTATTATTGTATTAATTATCCAGTAGATCTAAGTTTATTCGATCAGAACTGATTTTTGGACTCGTTAATTTTTTGTATGAAATAAGATTTTTCAACAAACTCAATTAACGATATTCAAGACCTCCTTTGTGCTATGCTGGTGAGTTATTTCCCCTGTCTAGTACTCAGCAGGGAAAATGGTTCAACGTAATTATTATATTAATTTAAACAAGTGATTACTGTTATTAAAAAAGACATTAAAATATTTAATAAAAATTCGTTCAAGATGACTTTTCACTTAATCTGTTTGACCACATTTTTTCTCGCTGTAGGTCATGTTGTGTGATGCTGACATTTTAACGTATTATTTACTGGATTATCGGATTATTTACCACTTATTATCATAAAAATTTAAGTTAATGCCGTTTTTAAAGCCTTTTCGACTTTATTATTCGGCCTTTTGTGGTTTAAAATTTCCCCGTTTAAAAGAACCTTTAACAATTTCATCTTATTTGTTAGAGAACATTTGTGTGCTAGAAACTAAATCATGACCTTATATTTCATTTTAATTCCTTTTTTATTGCAAGGTAAACAATAATACAAAATTTAAATTTTAAATTTTCTGCATTACACTCCTACTATTATCTGTCTGAAGAAATGAACCAAAGTTGTGCAATTAAAGCAAAGGATATTCAGTTTGGTTATTTTTTCAATATATGAACATGGATATGTTTATTGTTATTATTGCAGGTGTTAGGAAGTATAATGATTTGATTTGTAATTAATAAAGAAGTCATTTCCCTGAATTAAAGCTGCTTTGATGAGATGTAACTTTATATACATGTATATTGTCAGCAAAAGTCCACATTTCAGTTTACTTTTTCATGTTACCGCTTGCCCCTTACTGCTGCGGGTTCAAATCCCAACAGGGCTTTGGATTCTTTCATGTGAAGAAGCTATGCAGCTAGTTTATGGAACATTGGTCGTTAATTCTACTCAGGTGCCCGTTCGCGCCTGAAATTATGCACAAAAAGGCACCTGAGGTCTTCTTTCACCAGTTAAAAAAAAACACAAAAAATATTGTAGTGCAATTTTAAATAAACAATGAATTTTGTTGCAATCTTAGAAAAAATACTTTGCTGCGATCTCAAGAACTGTGTTGCAATCTCAAATAAACAAAGAGTGTTGCATTCTCATTTTAGTAAGCAAATAATCTTGGTGCGAATGCACTTGAACAAGAGTCTTTGGCAGCATCTAATGGTCACTTTTCACATATCTAATACTGTTTAAATTGCATTTTGTTCGAAATAAAGAAGGGTTTTTTTTTTTGTGAATAATATACTTTTTTTAAAATTGTCTTGTATATTTTGTACCTGTATTTGTTGAACAATGTTTACTTTTGTGAACTAAAAGTCTTACTCTGGCAATTTAATTACCTATAAATAGTGACATTTCATCATTTAAAAGGCCAATTGACAATACATTACACCTGTGTAAACAACTCATAGGGTTGTAAATCTTACAAGTTCAAATTAAATATGACAGTAAATTATCTCTTTGTCTTTAAGTGAAAGGTAATTTATTTTTAACATCATCTAAACTGTTTAATAAAATGATCAATGATCAGGGATAGGCTTTAATAGGTTAACAGTCATTTATCAACATGTTTAAGACATCATGGACTAATGATATATAATCAAGTTTTACAAATTTAATCAATCACCCATCTGTTGAATCGTATTGATGGATGTAAATCATGATGTAATGAAGGGAATGGTGGTCCTATGCTTTGACCATTAATTCTAGGGTGACAATATCTTTAATATATTTACTGTGCAAGCCTGCAATCCATGGAATATGCTATCTTTCATTCCATGGTACAGTTGACTCTCAATAAGTCAAAATCGCTTTACTCAAAATTCCGCGTTAGTCGAAGAATTTCTAAAGTCCCGTCAAATTTCCTTCTTTATCTTTGTATTTTAACTCCGCTTAGGTCAAATTTTGACTTACCGAGACTCCTGTTTAGTCGAAAAGAAAATTTGGTCCTGTCAATTAAAGTCCAACATATTTTCATTTCAATTAGTCGAAGTGTGAAAACAGACGACTGATCAAAGGTCGGCGACATCAAGGTGAGATGTTGTCACTCGTGATTTACACGTTTCATAGTATTTTTTAATTGGTCATCATGTATTATTAACACGTCGTATAAGTGGCTTTAATCCGTTTCAGCACTTAATTGGTTTTAACAGTTAGATAACTAAATTAAAATTTAATTACATTTCTTTAAGAAAGGTGACTCGTGCCAGTATGACGGGTGTTAGTCAAATAACAGCCAAGGTATTGATGTGTGTTATCAACGTAAATGACATTTGTATAATTAATGTTCCGTCATTTTGCATACATTTATTTGTACTTCCGGTTCACGATAGTTGCTACTTTCGTTTTCGTCCGATGATCAATTAAATCAAATATAATTGTATGTTTATGTTTCACTATTTATATACTGTATTAAAATTTTGAATGATATATTTTTGTTCATTA
Organism: Ruditapes philippinarum; assembly: GCF_026571515.1. Lineage (NCBI taxonomy): Eukaryota > Metazoa > Mollusca > Bivalvia > Venerida > Veneridae > Ruditapes > Ruditapes philippinarum. Next base: position 68,031 of record NW_026852511.1, read on the forward strand.
TGATTTGTAGTTGTAAGTAATTTACCGTCATTTCAACGGTTAAATATTGCAGCATTGCCGCTAACAACAATAACAAACCTACTTCTTTGCACATTTAATCAGGCACATGTATATATACATGTACGACTGTCAACGTAATTGCGGCAGTTCCACGTTACTCGAATTCCGTTTCTCTCGAAGTAAAATGCCCAGTCCCTTGGATTTCGAGTAACCGAGAGTCAACTGTATATCCTATCCTTCACTCAATGATATATGCTGTCTTTCATTCCATGGAATATGCTGTCCTTCACTCTATGGCATATACTATCCTTCCCTCCATGGCATAGGCTATCCTTCATTCCATAGTATATGGTATCCTTCACTCCTTGGAATATGCTATCCCCCACTCCATGGTATATGGTATCCTTCACTCCATGGTATATGGTATCCTTCACTGTGTGGAATATGCTATCCTTCACTCCATGGCATATGCTATCCTTCATTCAGTATATGCTATCCTTCACTCCATGTAATATGCTCTCCTTCACTCCATGGTATATGGTATCCTTCACTGCTTGGAATATGCTATCTTTTACTCCTTGGCATATGCTATCCTTCTTTACATATTATATGCTATCCTTCACTCCATGTAATATGCTCTTCTTCACTTTATGGTATATGCTATCCTTCAGTCCTTGGCATATGCTATACCTAACTCCTTGGAATAAGCTATCCTTCACTCCATGAAATATGCTATCCTTCACTCATTTGATTATGGTATCCTGCACTCCTTGGAATATGCTGTCTTTCCCATGGAATATGCTGTTTTTCACTCTATGCATTACACCTCCATGGAATCTTTCATCCTGCATCTCTATGGAAGCAGCTGTCCAACACTTAACTCCTCCATGGAATATGCTATTCATTACCTGTGTGCTGTCCTGTACCTCCAGAAGCTGTAGACCATGCTGTTTGGCTACTCTTCATTCAAACATTTTTGAAAATTCCTTAAATCAACAATGGGCAATTCTAATTTAAAGTTTTGCAAGCCCATAACACGTAAATGTTCATTCATACATCCTAAATATTGATCTAATATTATCTTGTATAATACTATTTCTATAGCTTGTTCTCTGTTTGTACTCAGTTTCTGATCTTTTATTATTTCCTCCACAGTTTATAACACACAACTTGCAAATTATTAAAGCATTCATAATGACCTAAGGCATACAGTGTCCTCCTTTTAGTCTATTGTATTCCATTTATGACATTTAGTTTGTCTTACATTGAAGACATTCTTTCGGTTGATTCCATTTCCAATGTAGGTAGTGTGTATGTTAATGTCTGTAACCCTATCATGCTAACTTGTTGTGCTTTGATGGTTTGATCTCTTTTTTCCCCACTATATTTAATGTTTTCATTTTTTGTTTACTATTTTTGACATTTTGTTACTATTTCTGACCATGTCTGTTATTTCTGATATTACTGTCTTATATTTAGTTTTCTATTTTTAACCTTGCAGACTGGTCTTTGGTCTCTTGTACACAGTTTTATTCACTTAAATTCATTATTTGAACTTTTGTACACATTTTCTGATCTGTTGTACATGGTTTGTAAGCAGTAAAATACCTTTTTTGACCTGATGTACACATTTTCTGATCTTTTGTACATGGTTTGTAAGCACTTTAATAAGCTTGATCTAAATTATAGACATTTTCCAATATTTTGCACACAGTTACATAACTATTGTATTCTACTTTCCTATTTTTTCATTATTAAAAGCTCCACTCTTTGTCTTTATTCCATATTCTGGATTTTAGCTCACCTGGTGGCAGATGTTTGTGCATTTGTCTGAAAATGTTTGGCTTTAGAGGACAGATATTTAGTAGGAAGCATTTCCTAATTTATATCTACTGAATCTTTAAAAATAATTTAATAACGCCCTTTGTGTAAAATATGGCCGTGCCCTCATGGGGATCACCTTGTTAACAGACTTATATAGGAAAACACTTTTATATCCTGTCTTGTGTAACTACATAGCCTGGAACTTAGATATTTGTATAATTAACCTCTACCCTCTATAAAATTTAAACAATAAATGTCCCTTTGGTGAAAGTTCACTTTCATTGATCATGGTTATGAACAAGGAACCTCCTTTGAAAAATTTAGCTTCAGTTTTCAAATTTGGCTCACCTGTTTGTTTCAGCAGAAATCCTATGAGCTTTCTAAATTGAAGAAAAAAATGATTAAGATCTTAGGTGAGCAGGCTAGGGTCATCATGGATTTCTTGTTTTACTTTTTGAACCTTGTTAAGCCAAAATATGTTTTGTTTTTACTCACTTTGTCATAATATTATATAAATTATATAAGTAAAAGATCATTGCCCTTTTATAGAAGTAATAAACCTCAAAAATTATGTGGTGATAATTGGCTGACTGTAACGGCTGAGAGACATATAGATAACAGTTATCTACATTTCTGCTGCTGCCTGGAGTTAAAGAATTTCCATATTGACAATCCTTTGATGAATAATGTACGCTTCATAACTCATAGCTTGACAAGTATTCTATTCCTAGGCAGAGGTTTAAGGGTTAGATCTTCATATATAGATATATTTTTGTTTTTCAACCAACACCAGTTGACACCAAGATTAATGAAAACCAACACTAAGTTTAAAAGTGTATCAGTAGTGTTTACTTTTAAAAAAAAATATAACCCAACAGGTGTCCTCACAAGGGAAAAAAATGGTCTACTGTTGAGAAGTAATGAATGACAAAAATACAGGCAAACAAAACTTTTGACTGCTAGGGTATTTGTATTGTTAATTCCTTCATTGTGTGCATGTCAGAGTTTTGCTTTCTGAAGAGATAGGGTGTCTTGTGAAAAACTTTGTGTGAGGTTAAATTTTGTTCAAGTTGGCCTTCGATCACTGTTGAAATGTTAAAACTTAGTTGGATACAGGCAACTTATAGGTAAATTGGCACTCTCTAAAGTTTAGAACATGCTGTGATTATATCTATAAGTGCTTCTATGGGAGATAATTATAAACATCTTGGCTATTTGACATTGATAAAGGTGACACCTTGTGGTGCTGGTATTAAAGGAATAAAGGGTAATCAATATTGTAAGTTTATCTTAGGAAAAGAAAATGTTTGAAATGTTATATAACTGCATATGATTGTACATGTATATGTGCTTATAAATTTTATATGTCTGTGCAGCTTTGTACAAAAATGTTGTACATGTTTTGCAGCATGCTAACCTTTTCTTAAAGCAATTGTTTTTTAATTTTCCTAACATTTCTCTTGATTTGGTATTGCTAGTATAGTATGGCATTAATTCCCTTTTTTTTTAATTTTAAATATTTATTAACTCCCTTTATTGGAAAGAATGTCAATCATTTATTAACTCCCTTTATTGGACTGAAATTTTAAGATGATAAGAAACACTGACCAGATATATGTATGGAAATTTAAAAATTATAAAGATAAGTTTAATGCAAGTGCTTAGATTGCAAGGGGGCACAACTCTTCTGTATTTTAGTTAATGCACTTTATGTTATTCTTTTGCCATAAATGCTAATCTTGTACCATATTTCTCTATCTAAAATATTTATAGATGCGCTATCTTTGGCCAAAGGCCACCAAATATAGTAAAGTGTAATAAAATGGCAGCAATAAAAAAAGATAATAAAAAGGTTATCAGTAAATAGTTCATGCATAAAATTGAACATTTTAGTTTAGCAGTATAAATCAACAGTAAATAAAGATCATTATCAAATGTCATAAATCTGTCAGTCACTGTAACCCTGGCACCATTAAAACTTTAATGATGAACATAACAAATTGCTTGCATGTATGAATGTATGTATGTATTAATGTAGTCTATTTTTAATGAGGGTCCATCTGCCCGTTAAGGCACAAAAAGCAGCTTTCTCGGCCAAGTACGGACCCCAGACATGTCACCAGCCATGCCCTTAAAGATTTAATTTTGAAGCCCAAAGTGGTGATAATTTACCTCCATGCAATTTCCACTGAGTATAAGCCAAATATATGAAATTGGAGCCAAAAGTAGGTTACTGTACGGTGGTCAACCTAAATATACAGTAAACAGAAACAATATGATCAAAGGATGTAGCATTGGTGCCAAGCAAAGGGCCTGTCTTTCAAGCCATCATTTGTATCAAATTGCTCTATCCTAGCCCTGTGATATAGTGGAAAATCAGATTGGATAGATTGTCTTCTGTATGTTGCATAACTGTCCTTTAGATTGAGTATTGAACATGATAATCATTACAAATAGTTCTACGATAGTTATTTAAAGGAACGCCACTGAGTTCCAAAATTTAAATTACTAACATAGATCAGCTGGGACACTTAAAACAGGAAGATATGCTAAAGTTATTGAAGAAATATGCTCTGAAATAAATGGAAACTCTTATTTTTTTGTTATTCTATGTCCGAATTGAGTGAAAAATGTTGCAAAGCTTTTCAGGTTTAGGGTTATTTTTCACAACTTGAATAATTATTGTGGCAAAATGGAGTGAGCGAATGATTTGATATTTTGGGCACACATTATTGGTTTAGCATTCCATCAAATTGAATACTAATCTCGAAAAATGATTTCCAGTCCCGCCATGTCAAAAAGACTGAGTGGAGTCTCTTTAATTCAAGACATGCTATTGAAAATTGTGTGTAATGTACTTGCCCTACATTGATTTTGGGTCAGTCCATTATAAGTTCATGGAATTTCAAGATTGAGTAGGAAACAGCAAAGAGATTTATGTGACTTATGGAAATGTTTTTGAGTTATGCCCCCCCTGTTAACCTAATTTTTTCTGTTGAAATTTGTTATTAATAGAAATTTTGAAAACTTTCAAAAGATATTGTACTCATTCTAGACATACTTGCTACTTCTGTATGACAAGGGACATTATTAAGTAATCCTAATTTCCTAGAGTTATTTCCCTTTTTCACTTGGAAAGATAATCAAACTTTTGTTTAAAGATCAATATCCACAAAGTTATTTATCTTATTTTGAAGTGAAGTGCATAAAGCTGTATAACACTCTTGTATTGCCCTTAACAGACCACAATGCATGTTGTACTCATGATTTATTTTGACCATTTGTTTAACTCAATCTTCAAATTAGCCTTACTTCACTCAGTACAGACCAGCATCAGCATGGTCTATATTGCTTTCTAAACAGTCAGTACTTTTCTTGAAAATTTCCCTGAAAATAAGTTTTGTTGTCCAGATTCAAAGATGAACAAGTCCATTTATGATCGTTTAGATGGGTCAGGATTTAAAAAAAGAACCACTCAAATATGTCTCAATATTTGTAGCCGAAAAATTGTATTTTAGTACAATTTCATGTTATCCAGCGGCAGTAAATAAATTATAATTATGTTGTTTTCCACATTAATGTCCACTGGATGGATGAATGTAAGTATATATATTTACAAAAGGGCAAAAGTTTAATAATTTCTTTGTTTATGAGATCATAAGTTTCTTTGTCTTATTAAATGATCAGATGACCTTGGGAATCATTTAAGGTTGAGTAAAATTGAATTTAAAAAATTGTAATCATATTTGCTTAGCTGTTGAGGAGGTTATTCACTCCCTCGTAGGAGTCATGGGTCGACATATGACCTTGAATGGAGGAGACAAAATAAAGGCTGTCTTAATACTACATTGCATTGATCAAATAACAATTCAACACTTTTTTTTTTTGCCAACTCTGCAATTTTTAAATTTCTTTTTGCTTATTCTGCAGTTTTTTTATAGCTGCTAAGCACAATGTCATACTAACACACTGACTACGGTATATGTGTTTGAATGGTACTTTAGATTAAAATTGAAGTGGTTTATTTTATAGATATACCTTTAACGTTATTAGCTAAGTTTACTAGTAGGTTAAGCAAAAAATGTTAACAATGGGGTTTGCGTTATCATTTTCAAATAAACTATTGTTGGATAATTTGAACTGTTTGATTTTAAAAACTTTTGTTTATTGAGAAAGTTCCTTTCTTTGTATTAGTAACTGCCACTGGTATACATCTATTCATCTTTGCAGTCTGATGCTACTCCTTAATTTTAAAAACGTAGATTTTTATTGAAATTAACGTTAAACCAACAATAATAGTTGACGTCAGTACCAATTTCAAAGCAGGAAAAGTAATATGTAAAGTTCAATTGGACACTGATTTGTCTTACTTTTTTGCAACAAATTCTATTGTCTTTAAAATTGTAAAATTTTAGAATAATAACCATAGGTCAAAACTTGGGAAATTTGAATAAATCAAATAAATTTACATTCACTTTTTTCAAACTATAATATGTATGTTTTGTAAATGGTGTTTTGATAAATACCCATGTACATTATCTTACATGACAATGTATGTTTTAAAAGTCAGATTATTTATCTAATATTTATTAGATATTTTCAAGATATAATTGGGAATTTTTAACAGGTTTGGCATTTTAATAAGGTGTGGCCGAGTGGTTAACACGCAGACTTGTAATCTGAGGATTGTTGGCTGTGCGGGTTCAAACCCAGTCAGGGGCAATCCATTGTTTCTGTTAGCAAGAGACTTTACACCCATTGCTTAGTACTGGTTGATACCTGAGGAACGGATTCTCAAGTATTTAAATAATTAAGCTTTATAATAACTTCCAACCCAGTCAAACTAACAAATTAGTATAAACTAATTAGGAAAAGTTTTTTTAGCTCCTACTCTATACAAAATAGACAGCTGGGTATAACACCTTAAAATATATTACCCTTTTAGTGAGCAGGTAGTTTTAAAAGGCCATATGAGTCATCATGCATGTTAATATGCCATAAAATAAGTTTACAAACAAACTAATATGTTTTAAGTGCTGGCTGATTTGTAAGTGTTCAGCTTCAAAGTTTAATCACTCGGAAAATTTCAAACTATACATAAAATAGGAAACTTACAGTTAAACGATGAGAAAATGAGCATAATGGGTCTAAATTAATGTTTAACCATTTAAAAGATTTCAATCAAGGACAATTTAGGAGCAATTACTCACTAAAGCAGGAGCCCAAGTTATGGCTTGTTTTGAAATCAGTACCTCCCTAAATGGTTGAAATTTGTTTTGATTGAAAATTTAATGAGTTTCTTTTGAAAGGAGGCAGCAGTTTTTGATTGTATTGAATTCAAGATGCCTAACAACAGAAACTGTAATAAAAGAATTGTTTATGATGTATTTTAATATATTGCTGAGGCTGGTTTTGTATACTCTTTGTAAATATATTGTTGAAGATGGCGGATTGTAAATCCCCATTTGCATTTTTCAACTCTTACCGGTAATTTACAGTTGGAGGCCATCCTTCCAAATTGGTGATGTTTATTTCTTGTTTACTGTAAACATTGCAATACATGACTGTGTACTTAGGTAATCCTAAATCCATTCCATTTATATGTTTAAATGTTTTTAAGTAAATTCTCCTTCCCGTCTGCTTCCAAATAACTACAAGATTTTTTGCGGGAGATTGTTTTTAGAAGAACATTCATAATGTAGCAGAAATTGTTAGAAATACTGTATATGTGGTTAGTTAGCGACGCAGATATATTGTCAAATTTTTGCGAAGTGACGAAAATCGATTAACTTTCCTCTATCATAAATATGGAGCAACCTGTCATTAAATTCCACCCAGTTGCATGATTCGCTAATAATTCCCCACACATGTGTCTGGAATTTTAAATTCGCTAACTTTTCGACATGTGAAAATACAAAAAGACAAATTATTAAAATTATTTAAAGTGGACTTATTGTGTATTTTCAGGTGCCGTATTGCGACACAGAAGTCATGGATCTGCAAAATAACATCAACAACAATATTGCTGTCTTACCCCACCTTGAACATCAACTGTTGAATTGTGGGATTTGTCACAGAAGCTATAACTCGCCTAAAGTTCTTCCTTGTCTCCATTCCTTCTGTGAACAGTGCTTGTACGAATACATTCCCGCAGAGAGTTTGTCGGTCACTTGTCCCGTTTGTCGTCAGCAGTCAATCTTACCAATTGATGGTGTCAGTGCCCTACAAGCTAACATCTTTATTACGAGTCTCATGGATGTTGTAGGTAAGTAAAGGGAAATAATTTCATTTATTTTTTGGCCAAGGGCAGTTAACTCTAAAACTTCTGTTAGTACAAGGGAGTTAATTGTGTCCCATTTTTGAACAGTTTGTCTGATCTTGCTGATAAGTCGCAAGAAATTTAGGGCAATAGGAGTATATTTGCAGCAGCTCATTTGATTGCTTTGGCTGGTGTGCCTTTTAATAACTAATGTAAAACACATGCCATCCTTTATCACTGCTTTTTTGGGGTATATTTTATCTTTTGTGTTAACAGATTTAATTGGCTATTAATATTTTAGTTATTAAAACTTTGTGAAGGCATGATTTAAGATTGGCTTGATTATAGTCGTACATATATTTTGGGTTACTTTAGATGCATGAGAGTAGAAACATCAGTTTACATTAATAAACAAACCTTGAAAAATTGTTCTTTTTCATCGCTATTAATATTGTATAATATGGTGCAGTTATAGTTTTATAATGGCAATTGAAATAGAACGTTAAAAATTTAAAATGTTTCAGTACATCATATTTTGTCCTGTCACATGGTTATTCTGCATGGCTATTAAGAAAAACCCTAGAAAATCATATTCATTCATTTTCACATGTATATCATTTCTGTTTCTATTTCATATTTAGTTTAAACATATGTAAAATATATTTTTGATAGAATAAAATAAGCATGAAAAGATTACACATTTTTAAAGTAATGAAGGGACTTTTAATCTTTATTTACTAGGGAACATCCTAGGAGGTTTCTGCCAGTCTAAGCCAAAGGGACCTATCTGGACTAGGTGTTTGCGTAATCATAAAGGTGTGTGCACAAAAATATTAACAAAAGTTTTTCGCACATCTCTCGTTTCATTGGCTTAACCCTTAACCATCTTAAATTTGTTTATTTCGGGTAAAACCCTAGTCCTGTTTTAAATCTAGCACTGTCTGTTCATCAGCAAAAAGTGGTTTGAATTTTAAAATGCTGATATTTATTTAACTGTGTAAGTTTAAGGTCAAAGGTCAGATTGCACAGACCTGCAAATTGCAACAAATACTTTATCCTGTTTGGTATGCATTTTAGCCCTTACCAAGCAAAATATCTTAAATGGACTTGTCCAGCTGCCGTTTTTGTAACTGTCTATTATAAATTTAGGGGTATATCTTATTATCAATTAAGGGGAAATAAAGTTGAAAATTTAAACTTTTAAGTCAGCCAACAGAAGAGCATGGTCAGACTGCATGGGTGTGCAGGTTGGCCTTGCTTTATACTGGTCGCAATGGCTTGTCACTTAAGATCCCTGCATGGTAAGGGTTAGGCAAGTTATTGTTACCAGTAGCATTCAAAGCTTACCATAAATTGTCAGGTTAAGTTCCAATTTAGCTATAAATGATAGCTTTGCTATCATTATTTCAGATAATTTTACTTAGTGCATGAACATTTTTCATTTAGTCAGATCATATTGTTATCATATTAATGATTCACAGTTTTAATTTGCATAATTTATTTCTGTCATCACTGCATGAAAATCATTA